>NW_028277170.1:19575000-19587500 GCF_051122295.1 Plectrocnemia conspersa
ACCACGTGTCCACAATGCAGCACTCGTCATATTCATTGCAATTGAACCGAGTTACTCGTTCTATCTCAGTTTGCGAAAAACCATATCAATATCTCTCTCACTCTCGTCACTTAACACGCGAGAGAGCGAAAGGAGAAGTATCTCACCGCTCGCGCTCGAAAGAGCAGCTCCGACTTCGGTTCCTTTGACTTCGGTCCATTTGCCGTCAATGTTCGGAAGCGCTCGAAGCTGGCCAAGTCGACTGAATTACCCCCACATTACCTCCCGTTCTCGGTATCCTCGGACAACTTCCGAGAGATTTTAGAGCGGGCAGAATCGAACTCGACCGAAGTAACCCACTATATTCTCCGTCCTTAGCCAACCTTGGCCAACTTCCAAAGAGTGTAGTGCAGGCATAACTATTGCCAGACAAAGGCATAATTGATAATTTGCATCGGATGGCGTAAAAGTATTTTAAATGTAAATTTATTAATAAATTTTACAAACATATAATCACTGCGACCAACTGAAACTTTGTTTACATTAGGCCTTTATTTGCATTTTTCTTAGGTTCGGTGATTATTGTTAGTAGATTCAAATATTAGTTATCAGATATCTGTATAAGAAAAGTACGGGTCGTATCTGTATTTGTATTCTAATGCTAATTTTTAAAGAGCTATGATTTATAGCATTTTTTAAATTGCTCAGGGGTGGTGTCGACAATCCGTTGAAACCATTCTCGTTTGTCAGATACATTTAACAGCTTTGGAACGAAATTAGCTACTTGTTTAATGACCAAAATGTCTATAAAAAGTACTTAGCATAAACCATACGACATACGTAGCATCTCCCTAATACTGATGTGGCGATTAATAAGCACTGTATTTATTTTTCACATTCTTATCGATTGTTGATGTTCTTAGATAAAGTATAATTATTAGCGAGTCGCGATTGCGTCATATATTATTCGATGTTTGAGAACGTTCCTCATACGATCCATACATATAGTGATGTTTTTGAGGATCTGCAGATAGTAGGAACGTGTATCCATATTTATATCGAGCGTTTTGAGGTGTGTCGACAATCCATTCTATTTTTAACCCAAAATTTCATGCAAATTCTTTTAAACAAAAATGAAATGACATAATGCATCGTCTATATTTGGCTGTCAAACACAAATTAAGGGTCCAATATGACTGACAATCGATATGCGCAGCACAGACAGTTGCACCAATATGAGATAAAAAAATTAATCGAGTATTTTTTTTAAATAATACTACGAATGTTGTATGCATATCAATTGAACTCATTCACATTATTTATGTTTTAAAAAAACAGTCTTTTCAATTGCTTCAGAAAATATTTATGATAATAAATCGATCGATTGAATATTTTAAGAATTATGTTAAGTGAAGAGTCATCCTCTTGAGTTCCGTTTTCATCGCGCGCTTTTTTCTCTCCACATGAAACACTTGCATTCCTATGGTATCACGCAACGAGTTTATACTGTGTATGTATACATCACTATATACATACGTATAAATAATATCTATTCAACCAAAGGGAGGCTGACCCTGTGAGCAATCAGGAAGGTCCCGATCCGAAAACCGGTTTAGAAATGGCGTTAAAGTTTAACCGTATACGATTTTTCGGTTTTAGTGATTCAACTCTCGAGTGTTTTTTGCTTCTGGAACCACTCAGGATCGAGTGCATTCCGATTGGTTTTTAAAACTGACATTCGATTTTTTCATTGTTCTAAATTTATGTGCTTAAAAATTCCAACGATGAAAGCACTTGAACGAAACGTGAATGCTAATCGTTGCACAGAGGAAACGACACAAAGGTATTATGATGGGTTGATAGAAAAACGCTATGAATATCTTAATAGTGAATTCCTTACACACTTAAGAACGTGTTTCGAAATGAAAACAAATATATTACTTGAATCCCTTTGATAAAAATCTGTACTGTCTTTAAATAGTTTCAATGTATCCTTTGGTAAATTATTTTATGCCATTTACATTTAAAAATTGTAACATGTATATTTTAATGAATTATGAAACTCTTCTTATATCAATGAAAATTTTACAATGTTATTATTGTAAAATAAAATAAAACCTTCACGCCTTTTCTACGATTATTTTTATGTAATATGATTGTTCTTAATAAAACAATATTTTATTTTATCTCATTATTAACGGTGATATTTTACATAATTTGATTTTATTGCGAAAATCAATCATGTCTGTCGGGTAATTTTACCGATAAGCTATTATGAACATATCAATATAATCAATTTCAAAATTATGCGAATCAATGTGCTATGTAAAGTATCAATAGTAGTGTATAAATGAATTGCCGCTCGTTTCCCGTGACATTTCCGAGTATTTGAGATTAATTTATACGATGCATATTCAGAAAGTAAACATACAATGTTATGTAATATATCATATGAAAGTTATTATTGAATACATACAAAATTAATTAATAATAGTCACAAAAAAGCTTAAAATATCATGCCAAATTTTAAATGATTGCTCATTGATAAAATAATGAAAGCTGCTGAATTTGATTAAAAAAATAAGTGTTTCAAGATTTTAAAGCAAAAAGCATCTAAAGCAAAAAGTTATATATTATATGAATATAAAATACGATTGAATTTTATTTGCCAAAAAAGTGTACATACAATTCATTTATATTATTTGCAGATATTATGTGGGCGAGATAGATAAAAGTAGTGTGAGAAGAAATTAAATTTAAAGTAAATTGAATAGTGAGAGATATAATAAAACTTTCTGTCAAGTTTAGTTGGGAAATCACTCGTAAATATTGTGAATAAAATTTTGATAAATAATTTTTAATTTTCTACCATTAAATTTAAGTTACTAGAGTTTTTTAAATTAATTTATATATAAAATCGCTGCGTGCCAAATGCGATCGAAAGCTTTAGCAATGTCTAAAAAGACTGTTCCTGTAGTCTATCAAAGCACAACTTGGTGTAATAAAATGTATAATCAACTACTTGAAAAATATTAAAAAATATTATTATTACATTACATTGAGTGTTAGTATGTATCAATTGATTCGGAACACGTGATATGATTATATGTCATACATCTAGTTGGATCAGCTAAATAGATATTGCATAATCTGTGGTATGCTTCCAACTAATTATAATATACCTTCAGTGGAATACCAATCGCTTGTCTATGATTTGATTTGATCAAAAATGCAGGTCAAGAGTTTGCAAATATATTAAGTCGTCACTCAAAAATGTTGAGGGTCACTTTAGTGACGAACACCGGTGATTGTGTCGACTGCATCATCGACGTATAAAATACTTTCATCACCGCAAATACTACGCGATGATATCACCGGTCTAAAAAATTAAAGAACGTAACGTAACGAGGGACTGAAATGAAAAAAATAAATTTAATACTGCACTAAACTGCATACAATGATGATGATGACTCAGAAGAGTTAATTGTGCAATAACGTGTCTAAGTTATAACCCTGAACGTTGAGTCATTGTTTTTCTTAATTTAAAAATAACTACCCAAGTATAAAAATATATTATTGTGCACATCGTGAGACAATGTATATAATTTGGTTCGGAATAATATTTTCGGTATACATTTATGTTAGTCCTTCGTCTCGTTCTTATTTAAGTCAACCTTTGAAATAATCAGGTTTCACATCCCACGCGACGGAATAGCTAAGTCTGTCGTCTCGCAAATGCCCTCTCATTTGGGCGATTGTGGTTATGATGAGAAGATATGGTGTTGGCGGATCGTGAATGGCATTCAAGGACCTCCATATGGTATGCGTATGACACAGCATGGCTATATGGTTGTTCCGGCGGCCATATTGAAACAACGACGGATACAAACTTGCATATTGATGCATTCATTATAAGCATCACGATGGGAATAGCAATCGGGTCCGAGTTTAAGGGTCTTTGAAGGAACGGGGTCAAGCGCCTGACCAGCAACCTCTGATTTTACGGGATGATTAATTGTATACTTAATAGCATTTCATTAAAATTCTAATAACGATAAAGCACCGATGTTGAATAATTATACAAATTAGTTATATATCCTAATGATTAAATATCAATATATTTCATTATGGACATAATTATTTTACAAAGGTGATGTCAGTTATATATATTAACAATATTATACAATATATGTCTACCGATCGATAGTTTCACAAATTGATGGCAAATAAATCGGCAGGTTCCGATTTCATTCCAGATTGTGTGCTCAAATAAATACAGGTCCTTTTGGCACATATGCTGGATTTTTTTCAATTTTCATTGAAAATAAATATTTTTCTTCTATGTTGATATTTTTCTGAGAGGAATTTAAAAAAAGTGTGATATTTTTAATCATATAAAAATAATCAAAACTCGCTTTATTGCTTTTCAACATTTTTAATTTCTAGGATCATAATGTTTCAGTCGAATTAAGTCATATCAGGATGCTTAATACATATCCTAATTTTTTAATCTTAATAGGTATCTCTGAAGAACACTGCCTCGTATAGAATCTATTTTAAAGATAAAGTTTCTCTCGTATTAAGTTTTTTTAAATATAAATCTTGTTGAAATAAATATATAAATTCTGTCGTTTTCAAAAACAATTTTTAAATTGGAAATTTTATTTGTTATATAAAGTTATTAATAACTGTATTTATATTTATTCTCCTTTGGTTTTTCCGTGCGTAAGAATTACTGTAAAAAATTTTTCGTTTACTGAAAATTTATAAAATACCATCCGAATAAATATTATTAATTTTGCAGTATCCATCATATGTATTATTTTAATTATATTTTTTATGTATATTGAAATAATACAATGTATTGTTTCAACACCAAGATCGTGACGCATTGGGGTAACCATTTAAATAAATAAATATCAGTTGCTTCATCAAAATCTAAGAAAAAGGCTACGCATATATTTATGCTCTCTTCAAGTCGACTTATTGTATATATTTACTTATTTTTTAATTCAAAAACGATTCTTCAATTAAATTTCCATCAACAAATGTTTTTTTATGTTCCATTAATATTTAACACACTCTCAAAGATGTAATGGTTATTATTAGATTTTACGATATATTGTCATATTCAAAAAATATTTTGTTCCCAATCTTCTTGAATATCTCACAAACGTGACTAGGGCTAAAAATATTTTTTTAAATTACTTGCTAAGTATTGAATCCAATAATAATTAGAAGGGGCTCGTGTAACCCTTTCCGTATAATTATATAATCAACGTCCCCAAAAAAATAAATTTCTCTTTTAATCGAAGATATTGAATTACCCTTATAAAAAGATATTTGCTTATTAACCTATCTTGTATCCAAGCGACTTTCATTTAGGAGCGCTCACCTTGCATTTTTTTAGTCGCGGTAGTTGCATTCCTTGCTTTTGATATTCGTATAACAAATGGTTTTTAATATCCGACAAACGCTAAACTTAAATTTATTAATTAATTGTGGTATGCGTTAAGATTATTTGTTATCAAAAATTTAATTACTATTATTAATTTAGCTTTCAAAAATATTCTTTTTTATTCTGTCACATACAAGTCATGCTAATTTGATTCGATGTCTTTACTCAAACGCCTGTCATGATGCCTTCAAATTGAGCCTCGCTCGTGTGATCTCATAACTGCTACTAACAGTTGTCGCGATTGTTTTGGAGATGACTCTTATCATGTTGTAGATATGGTTGTAGATGTAAGTCACGTTTCGGTTTGACCATTAACCATCCAAAGTAATCATCGCATCTCCGCCACAATTTATCTCAATTGTTTAATACACCGTTGATTTCCAGCTCAGGTGCCAACTTAAACTATTCCTATTGTGCAATTCAAATCAAAAGACTTTTAGAGAAAACATTGTTCACTTACGCTAATGCCTCGATTAATGTCAACCTATTGAAAAAATGACTTGAAAAATGCTTCACACGCTCTTATTTTTTGTTTGTTATAAAAAAAAGATAATTATTTTGGCTTTTAGATCGATTCACCGTTAATTTTTCTAGCGCTCCATTCACACGTCGTTTAAATTTTTAGCAGTGTTATAATTTATCAAGTAGTCTTAATTTAAAAATGAGCTAAACCACGCTAATAAAATATGATATCTTAAAATCTATCTTAACGATTTTTATATATTTTTAAAATCGCTTTTTAATAAAAAATTAACCTATTTATTTTTTTGTTGTTGCAGGTAAGCCACTGAAAGAAACTTTACAAAACGGCCAACGTAAAAGGTTATAAGGCAAGTTTAATCGCCTCGGTTTATTCGTCGGTATTGATCTTGACTTTCGAGACTCGAAGCAAGTGGATTGACCCTCGTCTGGCTTTATATAAAAATATATATTAAAAATAATAAATTGAAAAACTGACGAGCGATGTTATTGAATTTATAATATTGAATGCATATTTTACTTATCTCTTACATTAATTTATATATTATTTAAACTTTTGCCGGTTATAAACTAGTTAAATATTATTCGCTCATATGATTAAAATTTATTTGATAAAGCTTTTAATGAATTCTACAGATAAACTTTTTAACATAGTAGTGCTTTAAAAGTTTGTTTTTGCTTGCTATATGTACATAACATTTTCCAAATTAGAGCTATGGGAAAATTTATTATAATTCGAGTTAATTTATAATGCATAACAATTTTAAAATTGCTCCACTTCAAAGTTTGTATTCTGTATTTAATTCACAAATCGTATCTCTCTTTTCAGTATATAATTTTAATTATATACTCAGTGTACATTTAACTAATTTTTAACATAATACTCCATTAATTAAAACGTGTGATTATGACTCTGTAACCTTTATAGCATTGCCTTATTATTATAATATATATTTATGTCAGATCCTAAAAAGTTTACCAAACAATAACGAGTTTTAAATATATTATTCATGGGAAAAGCGTTGGACCGGGTTATAGAAATACACAATTCGTAACTCGATTGTAAATTACCGAGTTTACACTTTGAAATCGTCAATTCACACATGAATATCATATTACATTACATATCATGTTATGAAGGCTTCGTAATTTAATTTGGACTATGTATTAAACAAAGCATGTTCTCATTATGAATTAATATATAAACGTGTATCTGCATTATTATTGGGTAATCCCGATTTTTTAATGAAACTAGAAATTGCGCAAATTGTAAAGACATAACCATATTTTACCTCTCGTTTTTTTTAATTTCATTAGCACAAAATGTTGGAGGCTTTGATTCACAATTTTTCAATAGCACCCTTTTCACATTGTCCGCGTTTTTAATTTTTCCCGTCTCAAAAGTGTTGTATCAATCGAAATAAATGGTAGTCTGAAGAATAAGGTTGATGAAATAAATGTAAATTTTAAATATAAAGTTCATAATTGTTAAAACCTTATTTTTCGCGATTACCTAATGTATTGTAAATTACATGCCATATATTTTATATATATAAAGTACGCCTTGACAATATTAATGAGGCATCTTTTTAATAAGTGCTGATGAAATACTAATTGATTAAAAAATAAATAGCAATCGTTCCCAGTTGCATATTTTTTTATCTTTTACATTTGATTAGAATAATAATATTTCATATATTCTGAAAAAATAACATCGACATAAATAAAAAAAATGTTCACGTCATACTGTCAAAAATATATGAAAACGACAAATCCAGACGAGGAACTAAAAAATATAAACCGAATAGCAACTGCACAATACGATGTGTTGTATCGAGAGTAAAATTTGTATCTCGTTTCGAATATATTCGATATTGTCCCTTTGTTTCTATATTTTTACTGGGAACTTTCCAGTTCCAATGAATATTTTCAATACTCGACGAAATTTGAATTTAAAATACTTCTGATTCACATTAAGAAACGCCTCTTGTTTCTACAAGTAATTTATTTGCAATTGAATCAAATTTTGTAGGCAACACTTTGAGCTTTTGTGCTAGCTAGAATCCGCTTTGATAGCTGCCCTAATATCCTCACTAACAACCCCTTCAATGTCAAAATTTCCAGTACAATTTTTTTGTAATACAGATTTTTTAACTGCTATTGACGAAACTCTTAAAGAATAATATGGCTTGTCAAAGATTCTTTTTTTCTACTGCAATTATTGATTTAGGGTTTAAAATATTCGGTTACTTATACTACATTGCTAATTAACATATTGTACAACATTATATGAAACCCTTTGAAAAGGTTAATATTGAGCAGCATAATAGACACAAAAAATCAAATTATAGGCTGCGAATCGTTACGCTAAAGTAAATATAAGCATATTTTTAGATAGCCTTGTCACTTGTTACATGAATGGGTAGTAAAAATACATTTATAATAATTTTGGCAAAAATATATTTTCGTTGTTTATACGGTTGAGTAAACATAAAATTAAGTACTATGAACAATTAATTCAATCAGTGAAATTGAATGAAACATTTATGTCCTGAAAAAAGTGACATATGGACTACGAGATACAGGTTTCAAGCAAAATTCCTTGAAAGCAAAAAAATGTCTGATACAATAGATTTCCTAATAAAAGGAAAATAGATAGACGAAAAAAGTCTCTAGCACGACACTCAAATGAATATATATATATATATATATATATATATATATATTAATATCTCGAACAGGGTATTATTAGAAAGTTTTTCTAATACAATTTTTTAATTATATTAGAGATTTTTCCTATTACAACTTTTGTTTCTCTATGAGTCAAAACACGTAATAGTATAACTTTTCTCTCTATAACTTTGGATTAATTAAGTTATTTTTGATGAACCATATTGCGAATATTTCCGAACAGAACAGAAAAAGATTATGAAATCAATGAATTTGCGGAAATGTACACCAGAAGGGATATTAAATAAATATTTATACATGTACAATCATTCCTCAATTTACGCGGTAGATACGTTCCACAAAAAACCGCGTAAAAAAGATTTGAAGCTCATACAAAATCACGAGATATATTTGGAAATAAAAAATATATAAAAATTATGATATGCTTTTAATATATATATATATATATATATATATATATATATATATATATATATATATATATATATATATATATATATATATATATACATTATAAAACATAATAAAATCAATAAATTATTTTATTCGAAGTTTTCTCTTTTTCGCAATTTATAGTTCAAAGCTTATCACGAGAAATATTTAAACTACCCGTTTTATTTAGCAAAGAATACTATTTTTTTAAATCTGTAACTAAAATTTTTAGTCATGTTTTAAAAAAAATTATGAACATAAATACTTTTTATCTCTTGATAATTTTTTTGAGCTCTTCAAACTTCGAAATCGATTTTCATTACTGTATTTTTCAACTTTTATCTAACTGAATTATTTCGCTCACATTTCTAACAATATTTTTCGGAATCACTGATAGATTGACTTTCAATTTCTTCATGAATTCGATATGCTGCTTATAAAATGGTCAATTTGTTTATCTCTTAGTGCAGAGGTCGGCAAAGTGCGGCTCCGGAGCCGCATGCGGCTCTTGGCCCCTTAAGTGTGGCTCTGGCACAAATATCCACGGGCATTCGCACCAGATTTAAAAAAAAAACAAGGAAATATGGAGCTCTAAATTCGAACGTCTTAGTGTTGATTTGGGAAATTATAATAAAGGTTTGCTAAATTAATAAATAGATTTGGCTCTCAATTTTTTTTAATCGTTGTAATGTACATATTTGGCTCTTTGGCTAATAAGTTTGCCGACCACTGTCTTAGTGGTACTTAATTATTTCTGGCCATAGAGATTTTTAACAGGCAAATTTATCTAGCCATTTTATATAACACAGGTTCAAAGCTCTCAACACACTCGTCTTTGCATGTGTGCGTTTAATTATTCTAATTTGACTCGTAGTGACCCTGGATAATTGATGCAAGTTGAATTGAAACCGTAAAGTGACCGCTGGCTCTCTAAAAAAAAACACACCTACTACACTTTTATAGCATGAGTCATGAATGGGTCGTACCAATGACCGATTACTATATACGTTCTAATATTTTCCTTCATTGAATTATTGCTGTTACACGTGGTTAAAATTACGAGAAGCAAAATGACTCACGTATAAACGAGATATGAACATATCTTCACTTGAGTTATAAACTTTATTGATCGAAGGACAATGATGTTTGCAATCGGTAAAGTCGAGATATGCGTCATTAAATAAAACGCCAGATTGATTTTACCTTGTATAGTTAACAGTTTAAATCATGTATTAATTATCAAACTTAGGAGCTCCATAACAATAATAAAAATCAATATAAACTATGATATTACACTATGTTTTAAAAATACGATAGCTCTCCTGATCAATATTATTACGGACTTTTGATATGAGAGCATTGATCTAAGTGTGTTTAAACCGAATTTTGTTCGATACCGAGCGTTTCCACTGCAACGGCGCCGTCACGATTTTATTGCTTTTGACGTGAATTTTTGACTTCTGGGAAGTGATAATTGTTTTTATCGCTCTCCTATTGGTCAAAATTCGGTTTAGATGTTCTTCATTCGATTCCCAATTATTGTAAATTGTAATATTTTCACCGAGCGTTCCCACTGCGACGGCATGATTTTATTGCTTTTGACTAATTATGGTTTTAAAACTTTCATTAGGTCAAATCCAAAATACAGACAGACGTCGCATCTCACATATTCCTTCACGTTTTAAAAATACGATAGTTATTCTTACATATAATATGTTACTCTTACATATTCTAATATAAGAACATTGGCCGTAGTGTATTCAAATCGAATTTTGGTCAATAGGAGGGCGAAAAACAATTATCACTTCTCAGAAGTTAAAAATTCACGTCAAAAGCAATAAAATCGTGTTGGCGCCGTCGCAGTGGGAACGCTCGGTAACGAGCGTTCCCACTGCGACGGTGACGGCACGATTTTATTGCTTTTGGCGTGGATTTTTGACTTCTGAGAAGTAATAATTGTTTTTTGCGCTCTCCTATTGGTCAAAATTTGGTTTAAATGCTCTTTATTTGATTTCCAATTATTGTGAATTGTTATATTGATGTACAAGTCCTAATATTCCACTGCTGATTGTATTGATTTTGCTCGAATTTGGTCATAAAATGCATGTCATTTAATGAAACAAAAACAAAAAGACGTGGGTTATATTTCAAAGAAAATTAAAAAAAAAACAGTTTTTTATCTATCCCGAAAATATTTTTTTAAATGTATTATTTCAGTGAAATCATAACATTGCCGATAGATATAATTTTTCTAGTGAAAATATAATTTATCTGGCAGATATTAGTAAGAATATATTATTAATATACAGTGAATGTATATATTTTTAGTAAAGTTATATTTTCACTAGTGAAGTCCAAACATATTTTCACGATGGTATTATTGTAATTATTGTTATTTTTTATTGTCTGTCAATTTTCCAGTTGTTTTGTAGACGTTTGTCTTATCAGCTATTTAGTTCATTTTTGGATGAAAATATTTCTTCCAAGGTTAAATTTACTTGATGCTTTACTTGATATTTTTTCAAGCTCATATTGCGAACAATGATTTAATTTAGAACGCAATATATAAATAAGTATTTTTTTTAATATTCTCGAGATTCTTATGAACATTTTTTAAAAAAACAAGATTCCCAAAATTTCAACATTAAAACTCTCAAGTTAAAATAAAAATATAAAATATTTTTATCAAATTAAGTGAAAGCAAATTTAGCAATATGTGCTTTGCTATTTTATGCTTGTTTTTATCGTATTCTCCATATACACGAGATTAGTGGGTTATTGTGTTTATGCTAAATATTTTTTGGTATGAAAATGACAATGTTCTTTGATTGTTATTTTTTATATTAAATTTACATCTTATTTTGGTTGACCTGCAATTTATAAAAAAACTATTACTGGTGTCACTTCACACTGGAGAAACGTGTTAAATTGTCTGTATATTAAAAAAAATGTGGTGTCGCGTTCTTTTTATAGAATATCGGTCTGTAGGTCGCAATGGCGGTAAGCCTCTTAGTGCGAAGTTATATAATTTAAACTAATTTTTTAATTAACTATTATATGTTATATCGATCACTTTGTCAAACTCTTGTTTAGAGTATCATATTGCATTTTATATTATATACTATTTTGTCTATTTATAAATATTTAAAAACAATTTCTGACTAATTTTAAAATAACATAGAATTTTTAATCTGCCTCGAAACTTGCGATTTTACTCGTCATATCTATGATAAATTTGTCATTTGTGTATATACTTTACACTGTGGATTTTTTATGACTGCAGTATTTCACGAGATGTATTATTACTCATTACACATAGAGTAAGTGTAAAACAAGAATTATTACGAATATGGTACTTACATATGGGCGTTATTATTCAAATAGCTCTAAAATATTATTGGTTATATTAATATCTAATATCATATTACAAAGTGATGATAAAAAAACCCATTTTAAATGT
>NW_028277170.1:19592500-19622500 GCF_051122295.1 Plectrocnemia conspersa
CGAAACGGCCGGAAAGCCATAAAACCACGTCCGCGCAAACCAGCGCTTCTCCATATACATTATGTACACAATCGAACAATAACACTTTGAATACAATAACAGTCGTTGCGCTCTTCTTCTTTGGACATCATTGTCAATGTGCGATATTCCGAAATTGAAAAAAAAATGCTTTTGTTCGACGAAGGAGCAACAGAGATTTATATGTAAAATTACAAGATAATTGTTTTCGTATCGTTGATTTATTATATGTTTTTATTTCTGCTTTGCCACATTTAATTGTTGAATATTTTCGTTCTGTATTCGAGGAATCTTTTCGGTACTGTCTTTCAGTACTGTCTTGAGCGCTTAGAGCACTTTAATACGTCTTTAAACAGTTAAACATACCTGATTTCCTTCCAGATTTAATTTTAAAACGTTGTGAAATTAGTCTCGCTGCTTCTTTAGTGTATTTTTGATCTGATTCTCTAGACGTCATCATTATATGAATTTTTAAAATGCACAAAAGCTACCCATATTCAAGTGTGACAATATGTGCATAAATAATTATAGACTAGTCACAGGGTTGCCAGTTCCTACTAAATTGTTCGAAATAATTAACCATAGATATGTCTTTGCCCGTTCCACTATTACAAACCTGTTGTCTTTTATGAAAACGGATTTTTAGAAGGCCTTTGACAAGCTTGTCATGAGTTATTATTAAATAAAATGTCGAACCTCAGTTGCTCGGATGATTTAACTCGGTTATTCTCGAACTGTGTTATCAATCGTAGACAGTTTGTAACTTATGATGGCCGATTGTCGAAAAATTATTTCGACCTTTCAGGAGTTCTCCAACGTTCCTGGATCCGTTGGCCCTCTGCTCTTTACGCTATTTATTAATGACAAAAATACGCCAATTTATTCTGTATGAAGATGCTTTAAAATGGTTTAAATGCATTATATCTGTTACGGATTCATTAGATGGGCTTCTATTTACCGTCTACCCTTTGGTAAGAAAGTAATTTAGGGCAGATGAAAATATTTATTTAACAAGATATGAAATGACGTCCCTGATGATCCTATCCCAAAAATAATAATTTAAATATATATTTTTACGAACTATTTATTAAAAATATATAATTTCAACTTTCCATATGTAAAAATATTTACATTTAAATACTCATCATTATTAATTACATTAAATGTATAAAAAATTGTATTTTTCAATGAAGTTATATTTTTACTAGTGAAGTCCAAATACATTTTAACCAGTAGATATATATTTCTAGGTATTAGCGAAAATATAATTTAACTGAAAGGTACTAGTGAAATTAATTGCTGCTCCATAATTATATAATTATTCAAATTAAATTAAGATTACTCCAATGCGTCACGATAGTCAAAAACAATAATTGTATTATTTCAATACACCAAAAAAATATTATTAAAATAATACATATAATCAGCAAAAAAGTCATAAAATATCAAAAAGAAATGATACGAACCTGACCAGCTTCTCGTAGTTGCGTATATATTATATATATCAAACTCAATTTGACGATTGTTGTTCACACCCAAACCTATTATTTTGACGTGAATTAGGCAAAAAAAAACATGTCATATAATGAAATACTATGAATCTTAATGAAATTGAAATATTTAAAAAAAAACGACCAATGACTGGCTAATTTTTGCCCCCCCCCCCCTAAAAAAATCTAAAATGTCTGCCCTTTGGTATTGGTAATCGGTATACTCACTTTTGAGAGTAAATGAAGATTCTCTCTTAACGTAAACGAATTCTGCAATACATTTTCTAGCGTTTCACTTTGATAATTAGTCAGTTATTCGTGTCCTCTATTATTTATTATCTTATTAAAATATTTAGCTAATATAGCTAAATTTTACACTAAACATACTTATAATACATAATATAAAAATAATGATGTCATCATCATTTTGAAAACTCGCTACATTTTTATTATAATATTATTATACATAATTCACACCTCCGTATATTATTCCCCTGGCCGTACTCTTTTTCTTATACCTAACTATCCGTAAATTGTCTCTATTTCTAATAATTAATCTATGTACATCTTTATTTTTTATAAAATAGTTATTAAAATACTTATATTTATATAATATATATAAATACTAAAAGATTAATTTTCAATATATCTTGGTATATCCTGTTGTTATTGTTTGGCTTTTATAAGATGTTCGTAATGCACAATCCTACTATTCAAACATAAAAACTTTACGGTGAGCCCAGACTTCGATGTAGTTTTTGTTACTAACTCACTATTAATCTCCGATTATCAAAAGCTTCAAGATTCATAAGCTCTTAGAATATGCGGATAACGCCGACTTGTTTACTTCGCTCAATTCGCATGGAACCCATACACCTTGTTTCCAAACCTTCCCAATTTTTTTAATCGGACTGGCTTAGCTTTTCGGCCAGCTGCTGGACAGTTTAATTTCTGCAACAAGGACAACATGAAATATTTTTTTTCTGGTCTTAAACATCCACGACTATTCTGAATATCGTAATTTCCTCTTCGATATCTTTATTAATGCACCTAAATTGTTCATCGTAAATTTTGGGGTACAATTTATTTTTAATTATTTTTAAAGACGTACTCACGTATCTACTGTCAAAACTTAAATTTTAAAAATACCTAATACTAGGATTTTTTAATAAAAAGTAAATAAAATTTACATTAAAATATATGTATATTAGGAAAAAAAATAATGTTTGTGTAATCTATGTGTAAGCATTTTTACATCTGCTTAGTCACAAATTGTTACTTCAACGTATTCCTCTGAATCACCGCCATTGTATTTCTGTTCACGTCAAGCTTCAAGTTTCATTGCTCATCTCTAATATGTGACTTCGATATATTAATTTGATCTAGATAAAATTGCTTAGTAAGTAGAGTAATACAGATTTATAGTTCTTGATACATGAGTTGTATGATCCATGTACTTTAAGCACTGTCATAATTTTAGATGGTAGAATTTGACACTATGAAAAGTTTGAAGTCAGTAACCTAGACTCCATAGTAAGCTTGTGTTCGAGAGTCATATATTTACATATTTTATCCTGGTCTTTCGAGAGAGAAAAACGGCTGATTTAAAACCAATCGCGTTATTGTTTAGCTCGTAAATTTCGTAGCTTCCAATGTGGCCATTTATAGGCGACACCCCGATAAATAAAAAAAGATACGTTGTATACAACAATGTTATTTTTTCTAAATGGACTGCTTGAACCACACAAGCAATGGACAATTTAATAAAGTGGCAACTAGAGCAAATTTTATTATGCATGACTATAATTGCCATAGTGTATGACTAGACTTCTTAAAAAGACTGATGAGCAATCAATCGATTAATTTGTATCAGGTTGTCTCGTTTGTCTTTGTTTTTTTTCTTACATTTGCAAAAGTTTATGACTTTTTATACATTTTTGGAAATGTAAATTATAATTTTCTTTATTAACATGTAGAAAAATATGGAAAATATATAATTTAATAAACCTTAAAAAATATTTATGGAACAGCCTGATATATATTTAAAAGCCCTCGAATTCTTTCTATGATAAATTTACAACTGTTTTGTGTTTTAAGCCAGAAATAAATATTTAATGATATTATTTTCGTAGAATATATTATCTACGACGACTGACAACCTTGTGTTATTAAAAGTGTCTGCCAAGTTTGCGTCTGGACAAATTCAAATTCGATACATCTGAATTGTTATATTATAATGCGAATCACATAATTCGAGAACTATGAATATTATCTTATTTACTGGTAGGAAAATTATTATAAATATGATTCATCATAGTAACACTCGAATTTACTGTCGAATTAAAAAAAATCATATTGAATATTTATTCAGTAGTTTTTATATTATCACTCTGATCATTAAATAACGTATTTTAAAGAAATATTTATAAGGGTGATAAACTGAAAGGTTTGAAAAATATGGGGGATGAGGCAAAATCTATATTTTTCAACAGTATCAGGACTTATTATTATTAAGCTGTTTACTAATAAAGGATATTATAAAGTTAAGTTTATGAAGCTCCGCTGTATTGCTTGGTTTAAGAAACGATGAATAATAATAATTTTAATAATAAAGAACAGACTTCGTTGCTTTATTTGTTTCCGTCGGTATTCAGATATTATAAAACGTTTGTAGTAGTCTACAGTTATTTATGAATTAGTTTCAACAATTTTAATCAAGCTTATTGCATCAAAAGCAAATGGAGGTTTTCGACGAGGCTTTTTTTTTAATTTTAGATTTTTTAAATTCTAGGATTAACTAATTGAAATTATAGTTGTTATTGTGTCCATGCAGTTTGCTTCTTAATCATTATTTTATAATGTGGAATGTCGCGGTAGACTTGAAAAATCAACAATTCGATCATATCGCGTAATGAGGAAAAACTTACATAACAAGTTTTAACTGTAAACCTTCATATATTTTGTCAAACCTTATATTGGACGCGCATGGTTGAATCGCTTGCGGGCAGATTATACAGTAATATTAAATTTTGTTGGCAGATATAACATTTGCAAAATTTATGTCTGCGGTAAACGCTACTGTTAATATATACATTAATATAAATTAGCTCAAACATTGGCCTCGATTACAGCAATCAAAATAAGAGTTTCCATAGCAATTTGTATCGTATTGTTAATTCCGATCAAACGAGTTTTGCAATAAAAATATCAATGTGACTTCATTATCGACACTGATAATAATGTTTATTTGTCACTGTCGATTAGCAAATGAAATATTTTTTTTAAGTCAAAAGTAAAACATTTGGTGATATTTATTTATATATTTTTCACACGATCAAGTACAATAGAATATGACGCATCTATAAAATCTGCGTCGGTCAAAATAATATTGACACTTCGCTCGAGATGATGAGCTTAATATCGGAGATCGAAACTTCGGCAATATGGTTTCGAGTAGTCTGTAAAATATTATTTATTTAAAAAAAAAATATTGCTTAACCTTTTAAACGCTGCAAACATTAGTACGGTCATGCAAATACAGGCCGGAATTTTTTTTCGAATATATAGCGATGATGTGTAAAATGTGTTGTCACATTACACACACATACATCAGCTGCGATTAAATTAATGTAACATATTAAATACATAATTTTATTAAATAATTGTAAATACAATAGATAATAATGTTTGGAACGAATTTGATATAAATAATGATCGGATTTATATCGACGTTTTTTTGTGCGGATTTGCATATAAATCTAATATCTAACAACATATATCAAAACGTAATACGAATTTTACAAAAGTTTGCGATGCACACCTATTTTTGACGATAATAATGTGTGGGCCTTCCCAACATTTTATTTCGTTTGACGAGCGAATTCTGCAAATTTCAGTCACAGTAGATACCGCCAATAAACATTTTATCCACAAATGTTTTTTGAATGTTTAAAATTTTTTTTGTCGAGTAGAAGCATCTAATTGTCTTGCATTTCGAAATAAAATAAAAGCGCATAAATACCATGGATTTTGGAGCGGCACTAGTCACTCGAGTATATTGAAATAAAAAACGATTACCCGTGCTGCTCAAGTATTCAAATTGTTTTATTGAAAGATATAAAATAATATTCTTAAAAGATGAAAATCGGTGGAATAATTCGAATAATGTAATATTCGGTTAAGAGTAAGAAAAGACGCGATAATGTATCACCTTCTTCGATACACGAGGGATAGCGCTGTTTTGGTGTAAAATAACTTCTTTGTTTTATTATAGGAGATATTTTTATGAACAGAGTCGCTTTTAAACGAATTAGCTGAACACATTATCTGTTTGTCGTAATTCTCTGCCCATAATCGAATAATTTATTCGTGATGAATTATGTCCTTCATATCGCACTAAATGCATAACATTATCTTATTGAGGTTTAATACTGTTTTACGTCGCGTCAATGATACACTTTTTATCTCTAGTAACAATACGACTCAAAAATAAATCATTAATGATTGGCATATTGAGATACGCTGCGCGTTTTTCTGAAAATTAACATCTTTCCTATTGTTTTCAATCTCTGTAAACTGATTTAAACGACTCGTTGAGCTTTTATGCTTGCTTTCTATACCGTTAATCTCAGATCTACTTCGATGGCAGTCCTAATATCCTCACTAACAACCTTCTGATAGACATTCAATGATAAAATTCCCTGAACGAAATTTTTAGAACCACATTTGCCACATCGTAACCCTGTTCATTACATTGCAGATGTTTTTAACTGCTATACTCATAAAGCATAATATAGCTTATCTCCTCTGTCATTGTTAGTTTAAATTAAAAAGCATCATTGATATGACTATTGTCAAACACTGAAATTATTATGATTTTATAGCAAATGTAAGGAAAAATGCAGACTAATGGGAAAACCTGATATATGTAAAAGTAATACGCAATAGTAATTAATTTTCCACGTGTCTTTATGTACACAAAATATTTAGAAACCATATATTGAACATAGCACAATACAATTCTCGAAAAGTTTTAATTAATAACAATATTTTTTTTAATTTGGGTTGTATTGTATAATATTTTTTTATGTATATATATATTAAATTTTTATTGTTTAAATTAAAGTTATACATTTTTGCATACGTAAAAAAAAAAACGTAAACACATTATCCAAAACGAAAATCAAAATCTCGTTGCAAAGTATTAAACAATCGGCAGGCCATTGCCAGAGAAGAGTTGCCAAGTGGTGCAGTTTTACCGGCAAGAACAGTGGACGTGATCGAGAAGTACGACCATCCTTCAGGGTCCACATTTGGAGCTGAATGAGGCTATTTCTAAAAGCTTTTAATTACATAACTGCGAAACATGAATGTATAGTACAATAAAATCTACAATAGTATTTTATTGTCATACTTTTATTATTGTGCAACTATATTATAAATTCTCAATAAATTAAATGCAAAAATTACACATAAGGACAATGAGAGTAGTTTTAAGTAATAAAAAAATACTAGTGGAATGGTTAGATTAGAAATAGAGACAATTTAAGGATAGTTAGGTATAAGAAAATGAGTACGGCCAGGGGAATAATGTACGGAGGTGTGAATTTTTGTAACAATATTCTTAGTACAATCCGCAAAAATTAAAATGAATTTTATATTCTGCTTATGATTATTTGTAGTATGATTTAGTTAAATTTGCTTAGTGTAAATAAATATAGTTTTTTTCAACCCGCATGACGCCACAGCTGAGTTCTTTCTGGTTCATATAAACTGGTGCATGAAAAAAAAAGCATGTTTTACTTATTTTGGTAAAGTTGTGTTGTGCTTTTCTTACGCTACTGTATTGATTGGATTGGTTACAGCTTTATGTTACAGCTTCATCGTCAATATTAATTTTAGCCCGAATTACTTGTCGTGAAACTTTAGGCGTTTAGTCGATGTTTGTTAACACAATAAAGTTAGATAGATGAATAGTTTATTTTAGTTTAGCATCTTCTTGTATCAATTTATCTATACTTCGTGGGCGTTGACAAGCTTACCAGTGTGAAAATCGTCTATCAAATATCACATACATATTTGAACGCTCCATGCCACTTGTAGATCGATAATTTGAAAGGAAAACGTTCTTCGAAAACGGCTTCCAACCTTGTTTCGCGAAAAACTATATGACAGGTTTAATTCAATTTTCACCGCAAAGCACTCTTAACGAGTCAATTGTTACCAAGTTTCTTGAATGAATTGCTGTCTTTAAAAGTTTAATTTTGTATACCTAAACTTTACGAACTGATATATTTCTTTGAGGAAATTTAATTAAAATATTTTGAAATCAAATTTTTAATATTTTTATTGTCCTGGTTTATGTGTCGGAGGTATTCACTTTTCCGTTTCAGTGTCCGAGGCATGTTGAGCGCTGAATTACGGACGTCAACGTGAAGAGGGAAGCGGTTGCTTTTTCGATCTTTTTCGTCTGTCGTTGGTCGGCGGCTTCTCTTGATTTTTATTTTAAACAAACTCAATAAGTTTTTTGATTTTAACAACAACAATATCAATTTGATTTTATTTTTTTATTAATAAAATAATATTTTAATACACGTGTGAACTTAAAAAATCGCCGCTCTTCGATTTTGCCAGATTATTAAAACTTGGGTGTGGTGGAGATTCGTAGTAAAGGGAGCACCCTCAGGCGCTCCACTACGTAAGCGAGGTGTAAAAATGATAAAGCACCAATTATTTAAAAATTTAATATTCTTTCTTTGTGTAAAAGGATTCGCGATGAAAAATGTTTACAAAGGATGAATAACGATGTATTCTATAACAATGCACCTTGTTGTCTATCAATTTGTGAAAGTGAAGTACTGTCGATCTCTTGCTTGAAAACTCATTTGTAAAAAATTGAATAACAAGTCACAATCTCGAATGCTGTTGAGCATATTATAATATTTGTAATCGTACGCTTTGTATCCAACGGCTGTTAACGAAGTGGTGCGCTAATTGGCACTATCTTCTTCTAAGATTGTTTTTCTCCGTTTCGGTGAAGTGGGCAGGTGAATAATTTTAAATGCAGAAATCACGCGTTTTGTCACGGAGCGAAGAACCGGTTCTGAATGTTAATTATATCACCCGTCGGCCAAACAAAACCACTTAGGTCATCAACGAAATACTCACTTTCCGTTTTCATGAACCTCGTTTCTTGAATCGCTTTTTTTCTTGTTTGTAAATATTAGCATGAGATGTTCCGGATTTTTCTATAGCTTAATGCGTGTCTGTGTTTTGAACATCCCACGCTAGAAATCACCTTCAAAGCTTTTCGATGAGATCATCGTATTAGATAATCGGATAATTTTGTATTTTTATCTATTATGCCATTAAACGTAACCATTTATATAAAACGTCGAATAGTTTAAATAACAATTAAATATGTTACTTAATATTGATTGAATCCTTCAGAAACATCAATGATAACGAATTTCCTTCAACCTCTTTCTTCGTCACGTCTATTTGATTTTTAATTTACTATTTGATTTTAAATTCATATCACTCTGGATGTTCATAAAGTTAATCGTTTTACAAAGAACAGTTCTAGATAATCATTGCTACTGTACTTATACAAGTTGATGTATAATGCTATTAAAAATAATACATACAGCCACTCACCAAGTTGCAAAAGTTCAGCTCCTTTTATATAATACTTATTAAAAAAATACATATCATATATAATATAACGAAAGGAAGAATGAGCGCAAAACGAAGAAAAAATAATATTCTTTAACGCGATTGAGTTGACAAAATACGTATGTTTTATTAACTAGATTTTGTATTATACTAATGATTTTTTTCTTTTTTGTTTACAGGTAAGCTTTCGGAATCACGTAATGCGGTCACTACTTTCCTAACACGTACGTATTGCATTTACTGCGTTTGTTTCAAAGTTGGATCGATTTCGTATGCCACAAAACCACCGTCGATATTGATACAATGTTTGGTTCAGATGCAATCGAATAAGCAAACTAAGGTCATACAAAGTGTCAACAATTTAACCTATTCGTGGTATAGTTTATTGAGGCTGAAATTCATTGTTTTCAATTGTATTCGTGTAATCAACGATCAATTTTCAACTATTATTCAATTTTGAAACCCATAGCCCTGTGCGGTTAAATAAACCAGTATATTGGTTTTTGACAGCCGGGTTTAACTGAAGGAACATTGCAAATTTAATATCACATATTCGAAATTGCAATTTGATGATTTTACGTTCTGTGTTTTGACATATGATAGTATCAATATAAATTTCGTAATAAATTCCATTCATATTTTTAAAATTTGTAGAATATATAGATCTATTTATGTGCATATTCCTACTTATATAATTATTACTTAATAATAAAAATATATATACCTGCACATAGATTTAAGATTATTCATCTATAAAATACTCACGAATTTCATTGTTTTGCCACAGATGTAAAATATTTTATAACTTTATTATTTATAGATATTTCCCTTTTTATCTTATTCATAATATCAATCATTGCCATTTTCTTTATTTAACTGTTGAACTTTTACGCAAATTTAGGTCCAACGTGGTTTATTCCACGAATACGACAATTTCAAATTCCTTTTATTTATTCCGAGTACCTTTTATATTTTCAACATTAAAATATTACAAAAATACTTTATATAAATAATCGTATTTAAATTGTTTCTAAATCGTTTAATAAAGTTATTTATTTACAAATCAAATTTGTGTCGTTTAATTACATAACTATATATTTAGTGACATTAATGTTGATTTTGTATAGACTAGAACTAAAACTGGATATACACATTTATGCGAATTTTGCGTATTTTGTTCCATTGTATTTTTTGTCAAAGCACTGAGTATTTAAACGCTCGTAAAAGTGAGGCGTTGAGATACAATATAGAATAATAACCAAATATCTCTTTTTAGATTAGGGATTCCAAATTAAAGATTCAATCTTAACGTATGATTCGTAATGATTTTGAACAAGTCTTCGACAAAGTATGTCGTGAGTTATTAGTAAAAAATAGTCAGACCTTGGTTACTCAGATTATCTAGCTAACAGTTTTATACCAATATGAGGCGGCCGATTATCTAAAAAATATTTCAACCCTTCGGAAGTTCCTCAAGGGTCTAACCTGGGCCCTCTGCTCTTCTCGT
This sequence comes from Plectrocnemia conspersa, assembly GCF_051122295.1. Classification (NCBI taxonomy): domain Eukaryota; kingdom Metazoa; phylum Arthropoda; class Insecta; order Trichoptera; family Polycentropodidae; genus Plectrocnemia; species Plectrocnemia conspersa. The sequence continues at coordinate 19,603,190 of NW_028277170.1, forward strand.
TATACATTAATACATATATTTTGAGAAGCCCTTCGACAAGGTTTGCCGTGGATTATTACTTAAGATGATTCAACTTGGTTAATCTCGATTTATTTGAGCGATCATATACAAATTGTAACCTATTGCGGCCGGTTGTCAAAAGGGTATTTCATCCCTTCGGGGTTTCTTCAAGGGTCGAACCTAGGGTTCTCAATCGAATATTTGAATTATTCCCCGATTCTCAACTATATGAATATTATAATAATTTATCAAATATTCATTTATAATATGTGATAATTTTTATTGCGAGAATTTTTTTTTCTCTTAATATACTCGAGTGACTGGCGCCACTCCAAAATTCAGTAATAATGCGCCTTTATTTTGTTTCAAAATGCGATGCTTGACAAAAAAATATTTTACGCATAAAATGGCATGTACTATGACCGAAATTCGCAGAATTAAAATGTTAGAAAGGTTCACATTTTATTAAAGTTTAACGTTTATCTCAAAAACGGGTGTGTGTCACAAATTTTTGTATACGCATAGATTTTATTGCAATGAGTTCAATAATTCGATCGCGGTTAATTTATTTTTATTTATTTCATTTATATGCAAATTCGCACTACTAATTTTTATGTATATTAAATTTGTTCTAAACACTAAACTATTATATTAGGATCCACATTTTTAAATCTGCATTTTCTATAAATAATGTTTAAAACATTGTTAAATAGTAGGGCTTCCAAAAAACCGTCCAAAAAAATATTATTCGTTTTTTTTACAAATCATAAACCACTTAATCAGTTTTAACCGGCCTCAGAAAATTAAGATATTTTGTAATCAAATATGAATATGTAAATATTAAAAAAAAATATCTTTTCATTGCTTATGAAATTCAAGAAAAATAATAAGTTTTTCTTCTGAGTACCCCTAATATATACAATATATTCGATAAAATTATGTATTTAAATTGTTTCATAATTTTTTTCTGAATTAATTCTGGTGATTTGAAAAAGCTGAAATGACGCCCCTGATCAAAAATTATGTAATAATAAATTAATTATTCGCACAGCATTGTGTTATGTATGTTTTATAAAATTCAAAATTTTTACTAATTATAAAAGTAATTAATGATTAATTAAAACAATTATTTTATTTTAATTAAATATTATTTTAGAGGCAATTAATTAATTTATCAGAGAAAAACTATTATTCAATATTTGAATATTTAAAAAAAATGCGTTTTTTATTAATGACAAATATGCCAGTTAAAAATTCCATTCCTTTTGTATACACCCATACCTCGCTATACGGCCTAGATACGTTCCACGAAACTTGGCCGCTAAGCGAAAAGCCGTATAACGAATCAATTATTCTAATACAAATTCATACAAATTCAATGGGATCGGTTCCAAATTTGTTAAATATGGAACATGGTTTATCATTTAAAATACATTTTATCTTTTTATTTCATTTAAATCTAAAATACATACATAACAAGTACATACATTTGTACATAAAATAATAACAGACTCCAAAAACCAGCAATAATCCATAAACAAAAATGAAACAAATTTATGTTACATAAAATATGTGTATGAATACATACATATTTTTTTTAAAATGGCTTTAATCTAAAGACGATGAAGAAATGGTAACCTACAGATCACTGTCGTTCTCATTTTTCGCTGGTAAGGATGGGCCTGGCTTAAAAAAATTGTCCAGCGTTGTTTTTCTTGCCTTTTTGTCTCTTTCGCTCTTCAATGATTAATAACAGATAATGGCTGAGTTCATTCCTCGAGAAACTTTAGCGCTACGTTCGACGTCAGGATCGTTTTTAAGGAAAAAATTTATTCCTTGTTCGAAATAGGAATAAGCTTTTGACAATTTTTTTGATGTTAGCTGTTTGAATACAACAGGCTCTGTCTCTTCATCAAATGCCGGTTCTGCTTGCAACTGAATGAGTTCCTTATATGAAAGGGGTTCCCTATCAGCTTCAAGTAGATCAAGCACATCACGTTCGTTCAAACCTCAAACCGAGATCATGTGCTAGATCCAAAATGTTTTGCCTAATTTCAGAAAGGCAATTAACTTCTGCATCAGTACTTTTTATACATTCTGGCCATATTTTTTCTTAACATGGTTCATTGTTAGTTTTAATTCCTTCCATGATTCACTGATGCTGTCAACAGCATCCTTGATGTTATAGTTTTTCCAAAATGTTTTAATTGAAGATTTACCATCGGTTTCCCTTATAAGTTGTCGGAAAGTTCGGCGTAGGTAATATGCCTTAAAAGTGGCTATTACACCCTGATCCATTGGTTGGATCAGAGCTGTTGTATTTTTCGGAAGGTACTCAATCATGACATCTTCAGATAGTTCGGATAAATTAATAGTATGCCCTGGTGCATTATCCAAAATTAGCAAAGCCTTGTTGCTTAAGTTATTGTCTCGCAAATATTTTTTCTTTTCTGTGCAAAAGTGATTTTTGAACCAATCCTCTAAAGTAGCTTTAGTCATCCAAGCTTTCTTGTTGGATCTCCATATGACGGGTAATTGATTTTTATTTAGTCCTTTAAGAGGCCTTGGATTTTCGGACAAATATATTAAAAGTGGTTTTAGCTTAAAATCACCCGCGGCATTTGCACCAAGTAGCAATGTTAATCGTTCTTTAGACACCTTATAACCAGGCGCAGATTTTTCGGTTTTTGAAATGTACGTGCAATCAGGCATTCGCTTCCAATAAAGCCCTGTTTCGTCTACGTTAAACACTTGTTCAGGTTTATAACCACCTCTTTCAATAATTCCCTTTAAAATGTTGGGCTATTCCTTAGATGCGGCCTCATCGGCGCTAGCTGCTTCACCTTTCATTTTAAAATTATGCAAATTAAATATATTTTTTAATTTTTTAAAAAATCGACATCGAAAAAAAGTTTTTTTGCCGTTATAGCGAAACATTTTAGGCCGTTAATCGAAAACGTGCCTTAATTGAAGAGGGCCGTTATAGCGAAAGGCCGTATAAAGAGCGGCCGTATAGCGAGGTATGGGTGTATTTATATGTTATAATATTTCACAAATTTAAATCAGGGGTCATAGGTAATCAAATTAGACATCATATTGTGTTATTATAATGTTATAAATTACTCGTGTGTTGCCGATGAATTTTGTATTCGTGAAGGTTTCGAGAAGGGTCTGAAATATTCGATGTAAACGTTTCGTCGACTCTTCTCAGTTTCTAGGTTATTGCGGAATATTTCGAGGAGGGTTGGAGGTTTTATTATTAAAACTCTCGGCTATCTGGTTCATTTATAACTTTAGAAACGACATAAAATGCTTATTATTTCTTGGTTACGTCCTGTTATGTGATTCGAAATAATTTCTGAGACTCCTATATTAACGTATTTATGATGTGGTGCAAAAATGAGACGTTATTCAATTATAAAAAATAACTTTTATAAGACAATAAAGTATTTTACTTGAAATTTAATTATATTACTCTGCACATTTTCTGAGCATGATACCTATGTTTTAATCTAAAGCTGATTATACTTCGTAAGCGAGAAGCGGAAAGCTCTATCCTTTATAGAAACCACAATACTTAAAATCACTCGAGACGTTGTTTCATATGAGAAATTTTCCGCAGCAAATGTTCCCTTTCGTTGAATAGACAGCACACGAGGGATGCGTATTAACCCTTAGAAGGACCGGGGCTAAAAACGCGCCCTGCTCTCGCTCGTCTCGTATGTATTATCCTTAATTATTTATCGGGTTCCAGAGGTCCGCCTGTGACGGGGAATGGGGTCTGAATATGTAATGCGTCTAAATTGCGCGCGCACACTCCTCGTACCTTCCGGCGGTGATGTCATCTAACGAGAATGGACATTATATTATGATTATCTTGGCGCGAGTCTGTTTCTTTGTCGGTGGTAGTAGTAGTATACGCGACCAGAATGCTCGTCGACTCTACCACTTTCACCTTTTCTGTCGCCGCCGTCTACTAAACTGGTAGACTGCGTGACCAACCGCGCGAAATTGGTAGCCGCAATCGACGCCAATTAAAATTCTTGGCGTTAATAAGAGTAATTCTCTCAGAAGCTTCTGTCGGGTCTGTACAATTTCAGCTTAAAGATAATTATTAACACTTGATTATATATTTTTATATCTACCGAAGTGTTTTTGTGTCCTTGTAGAAAAATGGCCTTTGACTTATTTTTTTATTATATATTGTTATATGCGTTCCGCAGGCCCACTTCTTCTCACTCACTCTCGTCACTTAACACGCGAGCGAGCGAAAGGAAATGTATGTATCTCACCGTAAGCGCCTGGTAACCAGTAGATTTAAGGAAAAATATCAGAGAACCGTGTAATGAATTTGGATGCATAACCTAATTGGTATACAATTAATTGTATTATTAGCGTATATTCAATGAAACACCTTTTTAAGTTACTCAGAGATGTTGTCGACAATCCGTTGAAGTAATTCTGGTTTGTCAGATACATTCAACAGCTTTGAAACAAAAGTAGCTGCTACTAAAATGTCTATAAAAAATACATAACATACCAACTTCTTCAATATCTCCCTAATAGTGATTCGGCGATTTATAAGGATTGTTATTTTTCACATGTTTATCGTTAGTAGATCTTCTTAGATAAAGTCATGATGTTTTCGGCGATTACTTCGAAGATCTGTAGATCATATAGATAAACGTATCCGTATTTATATTCTAGCACCTATTTTACAGATGCGCTTTAGTGTGTCAATTTACTGCAAACCCTTTGTTATTTCCAAAATAGTAAAATGAACGAGCGTGACAATATGCATGGTCAATACTAGGCTGTCAAAAACAAATTAAGTGTTCAATATGACTGACAATCGATATGCGCATCACAAACAGTTTTATACCAAAGTGAGAATTTTTTTATTAAATTTTTCAATCCGTATTCGCACAAATGCTAAAACTGAATAAATAAATTGATATAATCGAAATTTTGACTGAATAAAGCTTTATCTAATTAGATCACGTTCTAAAAAAATAATATCAAAGATGAAATTTTCTTCCTAGTAAAGGGTGTTATAAAAGTTTAAAAATAAATAAAACACATAAAAATCGTGATTATGGTCATTGTATTGACTTTATTAGAAAGATAATTTTGTGCCATTAATGTTTTAATATAATTTCGAGCATATGGTGCGATAACGCATAGCGAATAACGCGGCGAATGTTGGCTTCCAAGTCGTCCATCATCTCTGGTTTATCGCATACTTCATATATCTCCACAGAAAATCATCCAATGGTGTTAAATCACACGATCTTGGATGCCAATTCATAGGTCCGTCGAATGTTTCCTTCAATAAATTGACTGTTCAATTGGGGAACGAAAAAGTCGGTAATCATTGATATTTAGCTCTCTCAATTGACTGTAACGTTTTGGTCGGCATAATTTGAAAAAAAATATGGATCAATAATTCCACCAGCCACACCAAACAGTAACTATTTGTGGATAATGGCTTATGGATTTTCTTCACTCCAAATGTGGAAATTTTGCTTGTTTATGTAGCCATTCAATTAAAAATGAGCCTCATCGCTAAAACAAAATTTTGCGGTAAATTCACTGAATGTACGACGCACGAGCGTAAGCAAAATCTTACATAAAATGCATGGTTACACCTCCAATTTCTGTGCACGATTCGGGTCCTTCTCAATATAACGCTCTACAGCAGAAACAACTTATTCGGTACGCACTGTACGACGTCTCTGCGGATGCGTATTATCAATTAGAGTATGTGTGGTGCGAAAACAATCCATGATTATTCGAATTACTTGTTCGGACGGACGTTTATGTCGACCGTAAAACGGAGCCACGATTTTCGAAATAAATTTGCATAATTTGCAAGCGTTGTTCAAGCGAGAGTCTATTCATGGTGAAATGGCAAACCAAACTGAGCGCAAATCAGCTGTCAGCTGTCAAGTTAGCTGTCGCTGGAAAAAGTTTTGCTAATTCGAAAAACAAACCTCCTTTATATTGCTGTAATTTAAATAAATAAAGTTCTTATCTAAATAATATTTTTAAAATAAAAGTTACGTTACTTTAGAATTAAATTTTTAGCTTAAAACGTTTATATTTTCAATAGTTAATATGGCTATTATAATTGTCCCACATTCACATGAGCTGTTCCATTTGTTCATTGATAGCATAGACCAAGTCATACAGGTGTCTTTATGCCTAAATATAGAAGACCGATATCTTCGAAGAATAGCAATTTGCATACATTTCGCAAACTTGAAAAATCTCAAGAATTCGCATGCCATCACAACGATCGACCTTGGCGATTCGAATGGAAATGTTCAGACAGGCAAATGCAACTGTCTATTATAAGAGTCAGAATGCGTTTGTTTCGCGTGAATGGACGCCATTCAAGAATCCACAATCTTGCCGCGCATATAAGACCCACTAGTTGATCTATTAGTATAATACATAAGCAGCCTTTATATTTATATATATGAAGGTATACATATATGACGACCTTGTGCCAGAGGAGCACAACATACCTGAATATCTGACATCACCCGAGAGCCAACGGTCATTCTGAAGGGGAAACGCGGTGGGGGGAGAACAGATTCTTCGGTTGGACCAGTCAGATATGGTAGCGGTGGTGGTGATTGTGGTCATGTGGTTATACTTCGGTGGTACACCATGATGTCATTCCAATGACGGAATTCCAATAATGCTGGTAGATAGTTGCAGCCAACCGCTTGTCTTGTGCATAATGTTTAGTGTCTGTCCGTTTCGCAACACTTAAAGAGTATTAAATTTGATTTAGAGGAAAAAAACGCGCAGATGTTTTAAAAGCGGTTTGATTGATATTTGCAATCAAGGCGTGTTTGAAATCGTGGGCTGTAATAAAAGCTCGACCGTTTCTATGCGAAAAACAATCAACATTTATATGTAAAAGTAACACGTAACAACGATTGGTTTGTCACGTGTTTTTATAAACAAAAAACAACGAGAAAACCTATATGGAATAAAACAATACAATCCAATAAAATATTTTGATTGTCATCTAGCAAAAATACGGTAAATAATATTTTTTTTAATAAGGATTGTTATGTATGATATATTTACATATATATATATATACCATTAGATCGGGGCAGAAAGTCCTCGGATAATAACTAGTTGCAAAGAATTGGTGAAAATAAGGGTTAGGTGTGATTCACGAGAGACATTACATGCCCCAAAAGTGACCGCTTGGTGCGCATTGTGGCCAGGTGGCGTCATCGGGCCTTACTTTTTTTAAAAACGATTTAAGTGGGATTGTTTGGATCACATTTACAACTTAAATTTATAGTTTGTACTTAAAGATAATTCCCAAAATTAATTTCGTTTTTTTAAGAACAGAAAAAATCACTTCTAAATTTTTATTTGTATTTTAATGATTCAAAATATATTCTTAGCTCAAGATTTTTAATTCCACTACCATAAAATGTCGGTGGCTCTAATGCAAAATATTCCGCTATTTTTACATAGTCTGTATTTTATTTGATTGAAGTGTTGCATTGATCGAAATAAATGCTAGTTAAAAAGAGCAAGGTCTTGAGAATAAGGTGGATAAGATAAAACCTTCCAGCCAAGTTCCTTGATTTTATCGAAAATCAATTTCACCACATTGGGACGCGCACTGTCATGTTGTTGAACTATACGGCTTATTATTTAGTCAAAAATAGATTGTTCATACGAGAGCTATTTAATTTTATAATTAACAGGACACAAAGTGAAAAAAAATGCAATTAAAATAAGATAATAATAAATATTCATACACTATCTTTTTAAATAATTTTATCCGGTTTTACAAGAAAAATCTCAGGGTTAAATAATAATGTGGCAATTAGGTATTTTTGATTTAAAAATCGAAAGCATATACATAATTTTAATGTATAATATGTACTTTTTAGTATTTTGATTTAAAATTAATTTAATAAATATGCTTAGACTTCACACACACGTGCTATTAATATTTATGTTTTTTCTTCGAAAATATTTTGTCTCAATTTATTTATGTTTATAAATACTGTTGGCCTTCAATTGAAATTGTATAATTTTCATTTCGTGTTGTATACATATTTATTTTTAGAATGTATGTTTAGTAAATATTTGATGAATATTTATTATTTTTTTATATTATACTTTTTAAATCATTATTTTTTATTTTATTAATATTGAATATCTTCCTAAATCTCAATATGTAGAAATAAATTAATTTATATTTATAATAACGATAAATAATATGGTTATATTGTATTATTTTAATACAACAACTATTGTCACAAAAATAATATTTTACAGGAGAGACTAAAAATTAATTTTCTTCTTTGATAACAAGAAAATATGTATTAAAATCAGGCGCGTACGATGAGATATTTCCCTTTCGCTCGCTCGCATGTTAAGTGACTAGAGTGAGTGAGAGATAAGGGCGTGCGTTCCGCACGGCTTTAACTTGCTCCTCAACTTATCACAGCAATTATATATACAAATACTATTATAAATTTACAAATTTTTTTCTCATTGCAGAATATGTAGTGATACACGAAAAACACAATAATAATTTTAGAATGTATACTGTTTATTGATCGTGTGTATAAAAATAACAAAAATAAAAACACTTTAGAATTCATTCGGGTTTCATGACTTTTCGGTATATATTTTACATATTTATACAATTGAATCCTCGTGGGATTTTACTGTAATGTACTTTTATATAAACAAAAATCAGATCTATCAAAAAAATAAATAAAAAATTAAGATAAGCAATAATAATTTGTCTATGTATGTACAATATGTACATTGCAAAATATAAAAGTAAAAATATATGTCTTTGAGTTAATTTTTAATCTGCGAGTATATCCATTAGACTTTAGAATGGCACGAATAATAATATATGGGTTCGAACAACGGTAAATTATTCAGTACATAATATTTATTTTTCTATAAAAATTATTTATTGTCCCATTTATGGCATTGTCTATTACACAAACAAAAAAAGCCTGGTACCAGAAATCGAGATGAGAATAAAGCTTATTGTTGAGCGATGACAAGCGAAGTCCTCTTGTCATTGTTCGGAAATATTTGTAGTACGAAATAGTTTGAACCCAGTGCACTAGTCTGTCTGTTAATTATGCAACCGCTCCAAACAGCAAACACACAAAAGACAATACTACACAACACGTTAGGTTCAAAACCACACACACCCGTCATCACACGCGTATGTTTGATATGACGGTGCGCTTGCTATATACAGAATGATCAAAAAATATTAAATTTCGAAAAGATTTTTTTTCTTATTGATAATGAAAAAATATATTTCTGATTTTAGTTGTATACGTTTAATTGCAAGCAACTGTTTATTTTAATCAAATTAAAATAAATGTTATTTTTAGACATTCTGTACATTGTATTTGAAGCACAATTCCGGTGTAATTTCGTAACAATACAATTGAAGAATGTGTTGCGAGGATTATGATGTGGAGTTTGAGTGACAAGTTCAAGTTTAAATGGCATCCGTCGTAATGCTTGACGCATATAATTTAGTATACGTTCAAATACATGAAAAATAATTTAATTCAATAACATATATTTTCGACCTCGATTTACGAACTTAATTTGTTTCCGACTGTGGTTCGTATCTTGAAACACAACTAAATCAAGAATTCTCATTTCTTAAAAAAAATGCTGATTTATCAAAAAGAAAATTTCGTTAAAAATTGTATTGTGGATTAGTCTTTAATATATCATATTAACAAGAGATAAATGTTAGACTTCTTAAAATCTATTAATATTATTTATTGTATTTTATTAATTTATTTAACTAAATGTTTATAAACTAAACAAATTTAATTAAAACATTTATTTATTCTATTAAGGAAACCCGCTACATTTTTATTTTGGCGGATTGCCCTAAAAATATTATTATACAAATTCACACCCCCATACAATATTCCCCTGCCCGTACTTATTTTCTTACACCTAACTATCCTTAAACTGTCTCTATTTCTAATATTAAATCTATGTACAAAAAAAATATATATTAAAATGTAAAATAAAAGCAACGCCTTAGATAAATAATGTAAATATTTTTGATTAATATATTTCACATTTTATAAAGTTGATTGATTATATTTTTTTGTTAGTTACGTTTCATAACCATATATTAATTTTAATATACATATATTAGGGCAGCATATGTGTATATTAAATCATTCCGACCTAAATTGAACATAGATTGAATTATACCATAATTAAATTACGCTTATCATATATTTGTGATCAATGATTTGCGCAGATTTCGACGTAATATAATAATTTATCCATATACTATGTATATATAAGTGCAAAATTATGAATTCTTTTTGATAATATATGCCAATTATTAAATTTATAAATATTTGAAGAATTCAAAATCATATTACTCAATTACACATTTATATAATATTTAATGTATGTTTTAATTTTATATACGGTAATAAAACATATTTTCAGGCTGAATTTTTCTTTGTATAATTTTTGACTGTTGTAATTTTAAGTCGCTGCTTTGGTTTTGGTAAGGGAATAAATGTCAATTGCAACCAATCGTAGGGTATTTCATCGTGGAATTTCGTGAAGATGTTAAATCTGAACTTTGAGCAAATGTCTCATATTTTATATTGCTGATTCGAGACAGCTCTGACGAATCGCAGATGAGGATGTTTGTGGGCCAATTGCATCGCTTCTTGGACACACTTCAGAAATACGTTTACGATGATTACGAGTGATTAACGTCTCAGGAAAGATATGCTAATAGGTTGTTTATAAAATTTTAAATATGAATAAGGACGAACTCTCTCTTTCTATTTATTTATAATGTAGTATTTATTAGTTCCAAATGGTCATTAGAATAACATTTACATGAACATAGTATTTAAATAGTGCTTCTTCTGAAAAAAATATTTTTGTTAAATATTTTTTGTAAAAATCAATTTATTAGAATATTTTTATTTTTTTTATTACCGCTGCAATTTTCAAGCAAAGTATTATTTTTATTTTGCTTAATTTAGAGCGATTAACCCTACGTAAATATTGTTTGACACAGGTTTTATGACAGACTCTAGGAATCACGATTATCAAATTTTCAAACGTTTCATTTTAACTTTCCTGGACATTTTCTGGTCAACAAAAAAATAAAATGCAAGGATCAATGACTTAATAATAATTATATTATCAAGTCGTTTCAATGATTCGTGCTTCAGATAAATTAAATAAGACTCAATGTTTTTATGGATAAATACGAAGGAAAATATAACTAATTCGTATTCGTCAATTAGATTATCGTCAATATATTTTTACAGTCCGTCGGTTATAACTATGTCGAAGATGTTTTTACAGTCTGTCGGTTATATCAACAGTTCAAAAGCTTTTTAAAAATGTAGAAATGGGTACAATAAATTGGGTTGAGGATAAAAATATCTACCCTGATTATCGAAAGGCCACTTCCATAAAGAATTATACATAACATGCTTGCATAACAACCAACGATCAACAATCTCGCTCTTGTTAAGATTAGATTACCCATAAAAACACGACAACGATCTGCACAATTCTACATGCGCCTCTTTGAATCAACATTTAACAACATACGTATATTATATGTATACATTGTTTGAGTTTCCCACATGTGTGAATAGGAAAAACGTTACGCAACACGAGTACCCCAGATACACCGTCTGCGTGTCGCAGGTACATTATCTACTCATCGAATTAAAGTCGCTTGCATTTCACAATAATGATCGATTCAATCTTAATAAATAATCGTTCCATTTAAAGTGCATATAATACGACGAGTACAACAGACACAAACTATATGAAATTTTATAGCCCTTTGTGTCTGTTGATAGCGTACGATTTAAACAGTATTTTTTCGTATCACTACATATTACATATTCAAAATGCAATAACGGCATTAAAGTGTCACTTTTTCAAGAGAATGGTATAAAAGGCGGTTCTAGTAAATCGCTTTTAAGCTTCAAGTATGTTTTATATGCTTTGAAGACTTTTGAAATATATATTAAAACAAAGATTGCAATATTAAAAATCAAGAGAGAATTTATTATGTTATATATTTTTAAAGAAATATTAGAATGACATTATATACAAAAAATGGTTGTAATAGTATGTAATATAATAAAAATTGTGTTCCCCGAAGATTTTAATTCTTGGATTTCGGATAAGTTATGACGCGAAGTGGGAAGCGGCTGCTTTATTGTTCATGATTGGTGCAAATTTGGCTCAACTGTATTTTCGCCGTTCTGTTGACAACTTGTGCTTATCAATAATTTAAATAGTTGAAGATTTGACAATGTAGTCACTGGGCACTTTTATGATTTTTTTTGATACTTGCTAGCTACATTTCACCGTTTTTTTTTTTGTGTATTTTATATGTGCATTTACTAGCCAACTTGATGAATAATGCAGCAAATACTTTAATAAGTAATCGCGACAAATTTTATTCTCACGCTCAACGGATGATCATGGCATTATTGCACCGAAATTTCAGGGCGGAATTCCTTTGCTGTTGACAAACAATGATTTTTTGTTTGCAATCTAATGTCCAAGGGTACTTAGAAGTTTGATTTAAATTATTTTTTATTGCAGAATCAGACCAGCGATAAAATAATTATTTGCGTACATTTATATAATACATGCAATTCAATACTATATGCATTTAATTTTTTGACTTCGTTGACGGACTGTTTTTTGTTGCGTGATTCATGATACGAATGACTCGCGTGTTGTGCCTTTCTTCCTCTCATCCTTTTTACCCACATTTTGACCTCTAATTTTAGTGTCATTTTCTAGGCTCTTATATCGAACGACGTGGGCTGTCCAGCTGCGTCGTCTTTGACTCGATCGTGTTTATTTAGTTTATTTGTTAATGCATTAATTTTTGATTGTGTTTGTTTAAATGTATTTTTATTTGTGTGAATTTTATTAAAATTTAATATAACTTGCTTGAATAATTGAAGTATTGGAAACTGCTTTCGCGTCGTCTCTTATATATATATAATATATTGCTTCTCTATAATTTCTAACAATTGGGCATTTAATTTTGGTGGTTTTCATAAAAAAATTTACGGTTTGTCTGACCAATGTAAGTTTTATCGCAACTGCCACATGAAATTTGATATATGTACTCCATCTGGTCATTAAAAATGCTGTCTCTTTCATTAAATGAAATGCTTCCTATTTTATTATAATATTTAAAAAATGTTCTAACACCATATTAATAAAGGCCTCGCTCTATCATTTCTGAGATCCCTCAAACATATGGTAAATATGTAAAATTATAGAAAAATTATAATAAAACCAATGCTTTATTTTTTTTTACATATATTAGTCATTTAAATGTAATTCTTTTTTGACTTATTTGAATTCCTTCAATTTATGCTTTTTATCTGAAAGTTTATTTGGTTTATGATATAGGCAGGATACTAATGAATTTAATTGAGAAGTATGGTGATAAATGTTAGCATTTAAATAACTTTAAGATTTAGTTTTGAAGCTTTGTGCAAGACGTCATAATTTCCTGATCTTTTGAAATGCACAAAAGTCACCTCTATTCGCAGTGCTGTCAGCTCCTGCTAAATTGCTCGAAATAATTATCCATAGATACGTCTTTAATCACTTTCGGCAAGTTCTGTTGGAGCAACAGCATGAGTTTCTGTCTTTCCCTAAATCGGTGATAAAATCTTTTGATGCAGTTCTTCTTCAAGTAGACGGTCGTATATACATATTTTGAAAAGGCATTCGATGAGGTTTCCCATGGGTTATTATTAAAAAAATTGTCAAGCCTCGATTGCTCTTATTGAACATCGAGATTTATTGTAATAATCTACTAGGCCATAATAGTCTTAATTTAATTTAAATAAAAAAAAATATTGAATAAATTAATGTTTTTTTAATTTATTGCTTTCAGCCAAATATGGCACACAAATGCTTTATTTAAAGATTCTAAGCGTTCAAAGATATACGTTTCTTACTGCTCTTTCTCTTACTTGATTTGGTTAGCTCCCGAAACTTACGTCAAAGAACGCGTGCCTTGTCTCGGCATCGCTGATCCAACGGCTAACAAATTCCTGTTCGTAACCGTCTAGTTGCAATGCCGTTAGTTCGGATACGTGACACAAACGACCTCAGGTTGCGCTGCTCCGTACAAACATATAAGGAAATCCTCTCTACACTGTAAGCTATAAAAGGGGAAAATGTATGAAACTCGCTTATGTTATAATTTATATATATAGTATATGTATATAACAATAAAAAAACTCTATTTGCAAGTGTGCTTGACAGAATTAAGTGCATAATGTGGACATACCCGATATTAGTTTTATTAGGTTTTATATATTTTTGAAAAGTAATTTTGTATTTTCTAGGCTTCACAATGTAGGTTTTTATTAACTACTAAATGGTAAAAATTTGCGTTATAAATTGACAATAATTTATATTTACGTGACAACGATTTATTTTTAATATTGGCCTTAGTTCTGGAGAGTGCTGGATGGCCAAAATATCAGCTGTTCGGCTCGCGATCCAAAAGGGTCGGTCTTGGCTCTGGTGGATGCTCCTTGCGGACGTCCAGGGGTTCTGCGACAGGACGAAGTTCCAGGCAGGCGTCTCGGAAGTCTTCGCTGGCGTAGGGTGGACTTTGGTGAAGCTGCTTGCTCCTGTGCCGATGGCAAGAGTGATGTGATGTTGTATGGAAACTCCAATATTATTGTACAATATCGTCCTGCTTCCCACGGTTTTTGGTCCTCACGCAAGTGTTATATTTTCTCACGATATCGTCTCCCTTGCAAGGTGTAATATTCTTCATCCTGAATTTTATTATAAAATAATCCGTGACGTATTAAAAGTTAGATGTCGTTTCCCTTTTTGCGTGGGATTGTCGGTTTCAGACTAGTTTGTTTACTTTTAATCCAGGAAGGCGTAAAATGTTATTGCTCTGTATGCAAACTCCCCTAATTCTTGGTCGCACTTGATTAGCAGATCCGTGTGTGGGCGAGGGGTCGATTAGATATGGAAAACTGTTTCATCGCCTTGTCTCGAGAATATTTTAATTATTAGCGGTTATTAATTTTTTGTATCGCTGTTCCAGAAAGCTCCCCTATTTCTTTGTCGCGCTTGATTAGTACATCCGCGCGTTGGCGAGGGGTTGATTAGATACGGGAAACTGTTTTATTCCTCGATTCCATATCAAAATGTGACCGTCAATATGTGGTCCCCACAACAATATATGTTTAAATTATAACTAATTTAATATTTATTTGCATTTATTCCTCTTATATTATAATTGTGTGAGATAGCCCAAAACTTTTGCACAGTACTGATTATATATACATATATATTTAACGCATTTATTCAACGCGTTACTTGGTTTTTTGAGATGTGAGGGCTTGCATATGCCGCCTTTTTTTCTCGCATCTCTTTTGTCGATGTTTCGACCACCGATGTCGTAGACTTTTCACCTGCTTTGTCTTTGATTCGATCTTGTGATTTGTTTGTTACTAAGGCAACAAGAACATTAAATTTCGAATTGATATATTCAAATGTATTTATATTTGTGTGAATTTTGTTAAAATCTAATTAAGCTTGGTTTCATGATATTTGAAAGTGTTTTTGTATCGTCTCTTTTATTTAGTGCTATTGTTATTTTAATTGCGATTTCAATTGCTTCTCTATATTTTTTTAATTTTTCCTGTAGTTTTGATTGTATCAAAGTTTATGCGGTGATTTTTATCGAAAGTGTGGTTTGCTAAAGTTGAATTTTCATCAAAGCATTTTATCGCGTTTTTATGCTCTATTTTTATTTGTGAAATCCCACGGGATCACCTTTGTCACCAATAACTGCAAAGCCTTTGATAAAAAATTTTGAAAAATCTGAATTTAAACAAAAAATGTAGCTCCGATATGTAGACGACATATTTGTAATATAGTCGCATGAATTTGATAAATTTAACATATTCCTGAATCTTTTATATAATCAAAATGAACAAATTTAATTTAATATTTTTTAATTAACGTGGAATTTTATGTTATTGCTTAAATTTATATTGAATTAATTTGTCACGTTACTCAGCTTTTTGAAATGTGAGGGCTTTTTCAGTCATAAATAGTTTGCAGACGTAAATATTAAAATATCATATTATCGAATAATATTTGTGTGTAAAAATAAATAGCTAAAAAAATATATTCTATGCACAATAAAATAAAAATAAATTGTTGTTTCAAAAATTGTTAAAAGTCAATGCATTTGTTATTCCCTTAGTAACAAACAAACAAATAAAAAAAACGGTAACTCACAAATTCGAATCAAAGCAGTTGAATAGTGTGCGGCGGCTGAGATAAGATCCAGATTACACCCCAACATTGGTAGTCAAAACGTCTGCAATCGGTATGCGAACACTTTTGGTAAAATTAATTCATTTTTCTTTTATTTTAACAAAATTTGTCCTCAAAAACATCAATATTGCGAGATAGCAAAATTTTATTTTCTATTGAAATTATCGCAAAACCTTTTTCTTGATAAATTTTCATTTTTAATTCATGAATATTTTTAATGCAATTAATACAATTGGAAAAAAATATTTTAGATTAAAGTTGTAAATCCATTTTAGAATTGACTCTTCCTTTAATTTTGAGAGATAACAATTTAATTTTCTCTGTATATATATACATACTATATGTCTTATTTTTCTAATCATTTATATTTTTTAAATTGCTCGTCTTCTATATATAATATATAACAAGGATTACGATTACTAAAATGCATGTACATAAAACTCTTAAGTTGTCTTCCAATTCGTCCCTACTGCACGAGGGCTTAGTTTGCTTGCGGATACGGACTTTGGTAAAGCGACTGTCTCTTGACATTTGAAAATCTCTTGTATTAAATTTATATTTAAATATTAAGGACCTAGGGATATATACACATAAATAAGATACGTTTTGCATATATCTTGCAAAAACTTAAAAACTTGCTTTATTTTATTTCTGCAACTGCGACTTTGTGTTTGTTGTAATGCCAGCTCTATTTACGTATTAAAAAAATCGACGCTGTTCAATACGTATTGAAAAAAATATATATGCCACACAACCTAAAGCAGTGAAGTAATAAAAAGGATTGCGAGGTAAATTTTCGATCTTATTTCAAATTTATGCATGATTATAGTCAGGGCATTTTTAAACAAAAAGCGCTTCTTGTTAAGCTTTTTGCTAAAGAAAATTATATTCAAATATCATTTAAATGAAATTTAAAGCAGCTTCTTCTATGTCACTATAAAATACTATGAATTTGAATGAAATCAAAATATTAAAAAAATAATCACTGACTGGCCAAATGTTGTCCCCTCTTCCTGAAAAAAATTAATTTAATAAATCTAATTCCAATCTAGAAATTTTCGGGTTATCCCTTAAAGAAAATTAAAAAAAAATATATTTAAAAATTTAAAAAAAACCTCATCAAATTATTTTTGAATTACATGATATGAAAGTTCATTTTCAAAACGATAAAATAGCTTTATTGAAGAACCGAAAGGATACATCTTGGTACGTCCATTGCTGTACATATTATTTATGAGCACTAGAGGGTAGTCATAGTTCTCGGTCGCGTCCATTGTTCTTGATGGTAAAGGCTAGTACTGGAGCACGTTTTATTATATACGGACGACTTGAAATTTTTAAAAGAGTGCAGTCCATTTCGGAATCCCTTAACTCGAGAAGCACTGAATATTTAGCATTTTTATTTAACAAACTCAAGTTTGGTCTTAAATATAATTAATTTCAAAATGAAAGATTATTTGACCTTGCTTGGTTAAAAATACCCGCTCCCTTGTATCTATTATAGTATGACATGTAATCTCATAGTGTTGATATGAGATATTATTTGAAAGCTGCCAAAGATGTGGAATTTGATATGCTCGCTAATATGTTTATTAACTTACCATAATAATGTTTCATAAATACAGACATACAAAGATGAGAATATAGTTATTTATATTCATAAATATGAAAATGGGTATCATATTTTGATAGGCATTGTGCTATTTAATAAGTATGATCATATTGTAGTTAAATTATTATTCTTGTGTTATAGCTATACTAATTGGATTATTTTTCATTGTATCGTATTACTAAAACATAGTAATGGTTTTAATGTTTTTTGTGTAATTATTTACATCTCCTCCATATGAACATATAATGACTCTTCCCTTGTAACATTGCGACGTGCAATTGACTTTTAGAAAGTCACTTCCTGTTACATTGAGCGACTTACTTTTTGTCATGACAAAGGTATAACGCTCGAGGCGAAAAGATAAATCGTTAGGAATCAATAGGACACTGAGGATAAATGTTCCAATTAGGATCATTGCTTCAATTACGTTTTGTTATATATATTGACTTATTTTTTATTATAAATCTGACACTCAGGTTCCCTTAATGGCTATTATATAAACAATTAAAGATTAAAAAAATATATGGTGCATATCTAAAGCAATCGAAAACAACTTTTATAATCGGTAATTATAATAAAGTATAACTATTGATTTTCAAATATTTTTTGTTAGCACGGTCAGCTGTAATTGAAAACAGCAATTTGATCAAAAAAATATTTACGTTGTTTTATAATAAACGTAGATTTAGAACTACAGATCGTTACAGACTGGTTACAAAACTGCCTCTAAAATTCATCGATTGATTAACAATTTGCCAATTCTAAGTAAAATTATTATGCATTACTAAATATTTTTAAGGTAATATTTCTTCTCGAGAAAAATGACAATTCGAGAAATGCCATTTTTCGATCTTTCAAAATACGTTGATCTATGGTTTCTCAGATTTCATTCGGCCATAGACACCAACACTAAAAAAAATAATCGAGAATTGAAAGTTGACATGGCGGTTCTTATACATATTTAGATTATTTTATCAACTTTGAATCATTTTTTTACACGTTTTTGAATTTATAATAGATAATTATAATTGATAACTTTCGTTTTTCGTTAATACTGTTAAAAAATAAGGGTATAGTAAAAAAAAGGAAGGTATAATTGCGTCAATTCTGGGAAAGGTGCATTTTTTTCGTCATCTCAGAAAGTGCATAATGGTGATTCTCTATCTCAACACGTGCGCGCGACCTTTTTTATTTGGTTCTATTCATAGAAAGCAATATCGAGGATATTTAAAAATTAGAAGCACGTAAATAAAACAGTAACAAAATTATTTTGACGTAATTTCACTTTTATT
>NW_028277170.1:19627500-19657500 GCF_051122295.1 Plectrocnemia conspersa
TAATTCCGACTGTTATTCTCACATAATATTTTGAGAAATAATAAAATCCTTAAATTGTTTGATTACTACTTCTTTCATCACCTTTTCCATAAAAGGCAGCAAGATAATTGGTCTCATTTCATTAACCTTTTTACTATTTTTTATTTTAGGCATAGGTATAATAGTAGCAATCTTCAACTACTTCTTCTTTTAAGATTGCTTTATTTACTGAATAATCTAATTTTATTCAAAGTATTTAATTTTTTTAGTTTACAAATGTAATGAATTTCTTCTTAAGATATTGATATATATTATCTAAACTTTATATTATATTGAACTGAGGTTTTTAATTTACAATCTCTTCTCAATACTTTCAATGTATTTATTTTTATGCTATCATACGCTGATCATACATATATTTCCAACAATCTTTATAAAAAATAATTTTAATGAATAAATAAATAAATATTACATCATTGTGTAAAGCAGTATTTTAACAAGTATATTCAGTTCCTTTTCCATGCCTGCCACATACTATGGTTTTTCACATTTATCACTATAACATCGCTCGATCTACAACAGTAGTTATTTTACCCTTATCCGATTTATTGCACACATTTGACATTAGCCAAAAATGTAATTTCCCCACTGATTGGTTTTAATCAACAGACTGTAAAATTTGACTCGTCGATTAATTATTCGACGAATACACAGTAATTAAACTGAAGTATAGACAAATAGGCATTTAAATTTTTTTCGCATGGGTAATGTCAAATGGAAAATTTCAGTGTATGTAATATGTTTTATAAATTAAATAGAAAGGTTTGCTTGAAAAACTGCATAAGTTAGCTTTACAGAAATTGATTAGAAATACGTAACATAAGCAATAAGAAACTTTTTAGAACCATAGGTAAATATTGCTGCCTTTAACTTTTATTAAGTTTCGAATTTTCATGTGGTTTATAAGAACATTCATAAAGTATTGTGTAATCACAAAAGCAATTTTATATTACCATATTGAATGTTCATGTAAGTTAAAGAACTTGTATGCTTAGTTAATACAGACAGACTGTTGATTGATTATGAACATTTTTTATTAGTAGGTTCACTGTAATTATAAAGCTATAAACCGGATACTGCAGAAGCTAAAAAAGGTCATCTGTGATATAAATAATCAGATTTTAAATAAATAATATTTCTATCGCATTAATTGCTATTTAACATCAATATTTATACTGCGCTATTTGAATGAAATCGTAAGTTTATGGTAATCGATGACTCATCTGGTTCTACGATGTTTATTGCTCGATTGATACCCTAATCAGTGTCATAGGTTAAATGCCCTCTATCATTAAATAACATAAATAAATACACTTTTCCTTATAACCAAACAAACCGATCCATGATAATATATGTATATATTATATATAAATGTATTTAAATGGAATAATATTAATTCATTTAATTACTTTATATATTATTTAGTGCATACATTATTTTCAATTTACAGCCTGTGGATAGATAGGGCTTTAAATAAATGTTTTATAACGTTGAGGATCAAGAAGCATCCCTGTCAGAAACATCGTTAATTATTAATTAGATTTAAACCCGATCGTTATAAAACAATGAATGTATTCTGAGAGTTTGCGTGAATAATACATTAAGTGGTAAAACTTGCTTAGAAAAACAGGATAAATATTTAATTTATAATATACGTATATTGTCATTGCATTTTTACAAAACATCATTACTAACATACTAGTCATTCATCGATTGAACCGGTTGATTTCACAAATAAACCTATTAAGGCGATTCATGAAAGTGAGTCACATGTTTCTAGAATAAGATATATAATTCTAAGAATAAACATTTACTGCAAACCTCAACATATAAATTTACTTCTGTAAATATCGTCCATTGTTATAATACACACATGTATTACATAAATAAACGAGTGCTGTCTAACACGTTAAACCAACGAATTCGGAGGTCATCGCGTGTGAATATTTTTAGTGAAGTAAAAAAGCACTAAGTGCAATAATTTTAAAATTCTGATTCTATTGAACAGTATATTATTAAATAATATTTTATTATATATAATTTAGTTAGGCGCAACTCTGATATATTTGTTGTTAATGTTGCAGTAAGTACCATTAAAATTTTACATGAGAGGAATTGAAATGATATGTGACATCTGAATTGTAAAGCAATAAGAATTTTTGACATTTTAATAGTACCTTACTTAATTTCAGTTTTGATGAATGCGTGAGTACTCTTATATCAAGCACACTGACCATTTCATATAATTAGAGAATTAAATCTACAGCAAAAAAATGTTATGTAGTGTTTTTATAATTTAAAAAAAATATATTTTATTTTTGGTTTATACCACTTGACACTTATTTTATTTTTGGTGTTCAATTATGTGTCTTTGAAAGCAGTTTTAGGCTTGCGTGCACGCCTGTGTGCTCGCTCAATTATCCATCGTTCAAAATAGTAACCGTTTTCGGTGTATTTCGTCGAGATTTGTTAACGAGTCAACAAATAGAGAATTTGTTATGGAAAAAATAAGTGCGTAGCACGGCAGGCATCCGCTGTTCAAACATACGTTTTAAATTCGTATTTAAACAAAGCGAATACTAAGCGCGCGTGCAAATTTTTGCCAGAATAATATTTGTGGAAAATAGTCGACCTTGACTTTGCGCTCGAACGCGTTAAACGAAACGCGGAGCCGAAGGGGTTAAACTGAAGCAGACGCCGGTGAACCAAATCCCTCGCGCGTGTAACAAACAGGCCAAACTTTTTATCGCTTCTCTTATTTTATCTAAATCACTCATGGAGGTATTGGTTTCATTGGAAAAGTGAAATAGAAAAACATTTTGTATAAAAATATGATTTATAATAATATATTTTTTTGTTGCAGGTAAGCTCAACATACAACATTAAAAAAAATGATTGGACATACAAGTTAATACGGTTGATTAGATGATAATATTCGCGTAAAGGTTTGAGTTTAAATATTAAACTATACTCTATTTGCATTAACATTTCATCATCTTATATATAATTGCTCTATGCCGGGCTTACGCACACGATACGGATATACGTTCGATATATTTATCATTACTCGCGTTTAATTTTGAACAAATTTAGAGAAAATAAAATCAAACGGACGTTTAATAATGCTAACGATTTTTTTTATAGAAAGCTTAACTCTATTCTATATCATATTCTTTAAAATATAATAAAATGGCATTTGCTTTTATGGTAATTTAAATTCTCACGCGATTAATATTTTTAATTTAAATATGTTTTGATCTCACCTTAACACGAAAGTCACATAAATGGCAGCTAACTTAGTTTCTGTGGAAATGTTCCGGAATTTTTGTAGACACTATAAATATAAAAGCTTATATCAGTTCATTGTACAAAATATATAATTTTGTTCTGTGGTTATTGCGCAAACAAAAATTGCGCACAGCGAAAATTTCAAACAACAAAAATTCTGATCATATATTATTAATTTATATAAAATTAATATGTATATATGATTTTAATTTAAAAATGTTATATTTTAAAAATTTTCAGTAATTGATATTGGTATGATCCACTTGCACTAGAGAAAAATACAAAGCAGTTTAAATTAAAAATAAAATATATTTGACAAAAAAATTCGCTGTGGGGAATTTTCATGTGCGCAATTTTCGTTTGCGTAATATTTCGGTAAACATATAATTTATCAAAAATTTGAATTGCCAAGTTTTGAGAGTCTTCGCTGTGGTCGTCTTCCGTTCCGTTTCTTCCGTTGTAACATGCCAGGCGTAAGCCTAATGCGTTACAACTGAGTAAGTCAATCAGACATAATGAGTACCTACAATAGAGTATTAAACCACCACACTGAAAGTCTGGGAATCGGTGACATCTGTAATATTAATTATAATTTATTATATATAATCATTAGATGTCACTGCAGTTGTGGCCGTTTTTTTAATAATAGCGCATATTTTATAAATAAAAATTCGAGTGATGCTGCCGGGGCTCGAACCCTCAACATCAGAGTCACTAGTCTAAGATGTTACGGACTACGCTATTCCATCCTTAACATATTTTATAATGTTTTCAAAGAATCTTGGTATGAATTAAGAGGCAATCGCGTTAAGATTGAAATCATCCTCTTTGTAGAAGTTGGATTTAATGCACGTTGTGGTGTGGAGTAAAAAAGTATACAATACACATTTTTATACTAATTTAATTTTTTTATCAATTATCACAGATTATGTTTTTCTAGATTTTTCTAATCTCACAGATAAATATCGTGAACAATAATTTAAAAATTATCAAAGCCGTTTCTCTTTATCTTATATACCAATATATCGCAAATTTATCCCAAAACTAAATTTGTGTACGCTGGCGATTACTCAGTCTTAAACCAATTGCTAATAAATTACAGAACGTACAGACATACTTCATTAAAATTTAAAGTTGCTCTCACAAACTTTTACATCTTCAGATCAGAACTAAATTCGATCTTTACCGATTTAATTGATTAAATACCAATAAAATGAATTGTTTATAATATATGATATTATTGTATCGCAAAAATGTACCTAAAGCGATCGTCCTATTATTACAAAGAATAACTCAAACAATAAATTATTATTCGTTACAAGGCCATTAGTGTTATACAAACGAGTAACGAAACTTATGAAATAATAGGCTTAAGTCTATATGATAACTGACGACTATTGATGGTGATTGCATGCTTTTCAAAGTCTGCTTGTTATTGTGCAATTCTGATAATTTATTTATGCTATTGATTGAAACCCATACCGTTTTTTTTGTTATATAATTTAACATTTTTACAATTTACTGACTCTCTATACTTACCAATGCTGAAGGCAAAGTCATTTTGTATAGTTTATGTTATAGCATGAGTTAAATAATAGGCTTAGTTTAGTTCTTACCTTTAGTTAAAGTGAAAAAAAAACAGAAACAATTAGATGTTTCAACGGCGAATATGAAAAATACAGAGCTCTTATAAAATGTCTTTTTGCAATGTATTAGTTAATTAATGGTTTGATTAATTCGTTTTCAGTTTTTTTTAATAAATTTGGTGAGGTATGACTGAGAGAGTAGAACATATTTTTTACTAAGAAGGCTTGATACGTCACAGTCCATTCACGCGTTTTCGCGTGATATTGAAACTAGTCGGTTCAAGCATTATTGAGTGTTAAAAATAATGTTAAAGTTAATAATATTTTTAAAGTCAAGATCTCGCATCGAATTTAATTTTGAACTAAAGATGTAAATGCTTGTTTGTGAGAACAATTTTAAATTTTGAAAATTGGTTTTTAGCAGTAGTAAAAAAACAGATCCCCGTCTAGAACCTCTTTATATTAGAATATTTTAGATTGCTTCCAAAACTGTTATATATACATATATTCTTTTTTATATATATTTACGTATTCTTAAATATACATACATATGTGTATATCAAAATTTTTTGTTTGAAATTTTCGCTGCGCACAATTTTCGTTTGCGCAATAATCACTGAACCTAATAGAACGTTGTATGTAACTTAAGCCTATAATTTTGCGAACATAATATAGATTTAAACTTTTATCAAGATATATTTTATTTTGGCAGCGTGTAAAAATTGTCACATTAAGTATAAAAAATGGCACAAAAGGTTAAAGTATAAAAAACTGCACTGAAACCTAATCTAGCTAAATGTAAACTGTAAAATATAAAAATAAATTAAAAAAAATTACAGACATGCATTTAAAAACAATGAACTACATATTAAGGCTAATGTACAAACAGTAATAAAACTAAACTTTAATTGCTATTTTTAATTATTGCCATAAAACATACTATCGATCTAGAAACCGCAATAAATTCAATATTACGCTCTGAATATCGCATTTACGCTGCAAAATTAAATCGAGAACGCTAGTCATATCTAAAATTAAAATTTATGTGTTTTATATAAAACGAACTATTAATAAAGCAATAATAAGGAAAATGATTCACCAAACATCGCTTATGTTAGTGTGATTAATAAAGTAAAACCCATTTATTAATAATCTTCCAATTATCAGAGACGTCGTTATTTTAAAGTAATAAGCTGTAAAATAATTGCTATTTTTTTGCCGTTTAATCGAATTTGTTATTATAACATATAATATATGTGTGTATATTAAATTTGATTTTAATTGAATAAAATAACACCACTTAATGTGCTTACAAAATATTTTTATTTTTAATTTATCTCGCAACTCTAGGATAACCAGATTGTATTTCTGTGGTACTACAGAATGAGCGAAATACTCATCAGAGCGACTCAAGTAATTCAAAACTATCCGTGAAATTATATATAAAAGAATTAGATTATGACACTTTGAGTGGTAACTTAATTTATACACATTTTTTAATTTATTAGTATACTCCTGGGAGTGAGTTAATTTTACGTAATTTTCCATAATTATTTTTGTTTTTATTTATTTATTATTTTATATTTTAATACTTTTCTATTAATTTATTTTATATTATTCGATTTTTGTAGGGTTTTTTGTGTCAACACAGTGGCTTTAAATATTTTTTATAAAATTAATTTAAAATATTTTTTGTTATGTACTTTTTAATTAATTGCTATTATTTTCTATATAAATTATTTATATTACCTTAATCAAAAAAAAATACATATAATTATAATATTTTTTATTTATTAGTTTTTCAGTTATAAATGTAAATATATTATTTAAGTTACCTCAAAACAGTGAAAGATCGACCAACGTACATGTACGGCGATACTCCTCAAACGGTTAATGTGAAGTATTTCTGCTTAATTAAATTACCTCGGTAAAAGAATTCCATCTCAAAGATAAATTATCTTAAAAATAACACATATAAATAATGTCTGTAATTTTACATTTATGTAAATCGATTGATCTTATCTGTAATAAACTAACCCACATTTAGGAATTTTATGTCATCAGTCAAAGTATCATTCAAACATTTCATCATAGCTCTATAATTTTTCAAACGCCTTGTGGTAATTTTATTTTTATACATTCAATATAATTTACATACATACCACATAAAACAAGGCGAGCGATGTCTAAATATTATATGATTTTAGACCGACTTTCATCACCGTTCATCATGAATCTGGAGCATTTCTATAATAGATTTATTGTTTGTTGTATTGACTGCGTAAATCTGGTACGATCCCAAAATATATACAAATGAATCTAGTTCTTGAATTTAATTATCTGTTTTTGTCAAATCATGTCAAATCATATTTGATAAATTATACAGATTAACTCTCAAGATATATAAAATAAAACAAGAGCATTTGGAAAACACCTTTAATTTTTTATTGAGTCATACATATGACGACTTTGATGCTATCTTTTAATTCATCATATCTCTCGTTGCGTGTGTTGCAAATAAAAATATAAGCATCGCCGAAAACTCTTTTCATATGAAAGATACATACTTTACGATTCCTGCATTATTTACTATGCATATCGCACTGGCTTTGTGAAAGATGAAAATATAAAAAATACACGACGAAAAGTATGTTCAATTTTTCTTCGCATTTTATACTGAGTATTTTATGCCCTGACGTCTACACATAGTGATTTAAAGTCTGATCTTTTAAAGAGTTGTATGAATATGTTTATTTTTTAAACAATGTATTTAACAAAAAAATAATCTGCTTGCGATTATTATTATTTATTTAAAATTACTTGACGATTTTTCCATACACTACGATGAGCTAAAAAAAATTATATTGCATAATATACGTTTTTTAAAAATAATTTTGACGCCATGAATGCTTCAGATGCAAAACTGGCTTAGGGCAGAGCCCCGGCGGTGTGCCCGACTCATATATTTGTCTTCAAGCGACTTGGTTGATGACTTTATATTACAATTAATTTCAATATCTTAAACAATGATACGAATTTCTATGGACTTGTATCGAGCGAGATTTCCTTCGATTCATATTCTCACCGTATTATGTTATTATACATAAATCGAGGACAACAACAACAGTTTCCCAACACCCGTCGCTTTGAACTTGAACTTGAAACGTGTTCATTAGGTACGCAAATAGGCTTAAATCCACACATTGATTGAGGCTATAATTATCTTAAATGACCATGATTAATGCGATTGCCAAGTGGCGTGAATCTAATCATATTCTGTTTTCGACTGGCGATCAAGAGAGAATGGAAATCCGTTATATAGTTTTACAGTTTTGATACAGAGTAGCCAATAAAATCGACGATTTTAATATTGCTTATTAATATAATTATTTTTAAAGATAATAATTAGTCTAAATTTATATATGTTCCGGTTCCAACGATTAAATGGGCTAAACAAACAAGCAAATTAGGTCATGACTTAAAATTTTCAATGCCATTAATTGGCATCAATTACTTCAACATAACAACTCTTCAACCCTATTTTTCATAAGCTTAGAAAAACACACAAAAGTTATTGGACTTTGATAAAGTGGTACATTTTATTAAGGATATTGCTCTTAAATTTACCACGTTTTTCATTCGTCCAAAGATTTGATAATTAGTCATATTATAACTTAGCTGTCCACAGAGAATTAGAACTTATTTTATTTTGTATAAATAGCTCTTATTTAGCACGTGTACTTTTAACTATAATAAAACAACTACTAAATAAATTGTGAGAAACCAGACTGACATCAGTGGCATATATACTGACATCAGGACGGAATAGCGTAGTCCGTATCGTCTCAGACTAGTAACTCTGAAGTTTCGGGTTCCAGCCCCGGCAGTGCCACTCGAATTTTTATTTATAAAAATGCGGTATTATTAAAAAAATCTGGCTTCAGCTGCAGTGATAAATTGTACAGCACATAATAATTTATAATTAATTATATAGGTGTCTTGTAGGTAATATTTACTTGTAGGTATTATTTTATTTGTCTGATTGACTTACTCAGTTACTCATTGTAACGCATTGGGCTTACGCCTGTCAGGTTAAAACATAATATTTAATAAAAATAAATTAATTCATATTTATTTGATGCTAAAGTTTTGTTATTTTTTTTATACAAAGTAGCATTTTTTCAGTTTTATTTATTAATTTTAATAATAACATAATATTTATTGCCATTTCTAACTCTTTTTGATTATTATTTATGCAATTACAATATAATTACTATAATATATACTAACTTTTAAGCAAAAAAATAATAATTAAGAGCGTTTTTTACCTGACCTTGTTTCAATTTTTTATTACCTAAATAATTTTTTAATGCACTAAGCCAGAGGTCGGCAAAGTGCGGCTCCGGAGCCGCATGCGGCTCTTGGCCCCTTAAGTGTGGCTCTGGCACAAATATCCACGGGCATTCGCACCAGATTTAAAAAAAAAAACAAGGAAATATGGAGCTCTAAATTCGAACGTCTTAGTGTTGATTTGGGAAATTATAATAAAGGTTTGCTAAATTAATAAATAGATTTGGCTCTCAATTTTTTTTAATCGTTGTAATGTACATATTTGGCTCTTTGGCTAATAAGTTTGCCGACCACTGCACTAAGCAAATAATAATCAGAAGGAGCATGGTCTGAAGAGTATGGTGGATGTATTAAAACATTAAGTATTTTAGCTTGTGTTGCGTCATCATTGTCATAATGAAAAATTACTCCCTTGCTGTTCACCAATTGAGGTCTAACGTGTTTCATTTTATTAAATGATCACAATTACGTTTGGCTGTAATTGTTTGGTTGCGATCCAAAAGTACATATTACAATTCCATTATACACAAAGCAATACCTTTTTGAATAGATTTCTGCTTTCGGGGTGGTTAACCCTTTGAGTCGTAACTTAATTAATTTTAATTCACCAGGGAGTGAATTAATTTTACGTATTTCCCATAATTATTTCTATTGCTATTTATTTATTATACTTTTATATTAAATTTATAGTAAATTATAAAAAAAAACTTACTCTTTTTAATTTTTTTACTACTCTTTTGTATTAGTAAGTTTTAATAATTTATTTTAATACTTTGTATTATTAATTTATTTATTATTCGACTTTTGTGAATATTTTTTTAAATCAATTCAAAGATTATAAAATATTTTCTGTTTTGTTCACTCTTTAATTTATTGGTATTTTTTTCTATAGAATTAATTTACTATTTTTTTTAGTTATATATGTAAATATATAACTAATTGGAATAGCTCACAAACCGCTGAAAGGGTTAATGAAGCTTTCACAGGTATAGCCCTATGTCTCTTTCATGTCACATTATTGTAAACAACCTGTATTTAATATTTAATTACCAATCGATGCAAAAGGTTCGAGCTTTTGACTTTCACTTACCCTTGACTATGAAAAACTTGATATGTAATATTCTTATTCTCTTATTTTTGTTGTAAAAATAGCACCACGTATTCATGACGCAGATCGAAGAAAAGTAGTGCATTTGTATGACTAGTTCTGATTTATATTCTTATTCGAATCGAACTGTGCAAAGATCAAATTCAATCACTGGAATTTATAAACATCTCAGTTTTTCAAGGAACACAGCTATGGGTATTTCTTATTTGAACCAGTATCTTTATAAGATGCAACTCAAAGGCTATTTGAACTCGAAAGTTCAGATGAATGTTGTGCAATTTCATCTCACGAACTTCTTTGACCCCCCCAGTGGCTTCCAGTCATCTTTGCCTTTGACATTTATATATGGGGATAAAACCAGCAAGATGTGCATACATCTAAGCAGCAATAAGGGTTATTAAAACTAGCATATCGAATGATATTAATATTTTGTTAAATTCTATTATTGTGGGTCAGGTCCTCTTTGATATTTTCGTGACCCCTCGTTTGTTATAATTTAAGTAGAGTGTGTCATCCTGGTGGTCGAGTGCACATCGTTGTACATTGTACTCAATTATTTTTATACACAAGAGGATGTACCGTTCTAGTTACATTCAGAAACGATCTGTCAGCGTCCTTCGCACCCGGATGAGCTCGGAATTAACCTGTGACAATCCAAGCAATTAAAATGCATAATTATGATGCTCAACTGAAGCTCAATATTGCCAAGACGTTAATCGTATTTTGATAATACGCAGCGTTTGTAATCTGCGTCTTTTAAATATCGTCAGGATTCGCCAAAATACAATTGTCGATTGTCAGTTATTTGTCATAAATGAAGTCAATCGGTGGGTTGTATAACAATTCGCTCCACAGAGTTGATTGGCATTTCGCACTTGTCGGATGTGAGCTGCAGGGCTTGATTGCCGCACTGAAAAGTAAAGGCAAACCATTTCATTTTTATTAAACAATATTATTAAGGGTATAAAATTAGCATATTTTAATATTCATTTTTTAATGCCATATATATACAATATATATTATATAATAATTTAATTTCGTCGAAATATCGAATCTGAGAGTCTTCGCTATGGTCGTCGATGATTGCAGATGGGTGATAAATAGTTCGTGTCCTAGTTGTCAATCAGTTCGGTGCATTTAAAATATAACCACGGTTTTAGTTTTTATCAAAAAGTATTTATTTATTCATATATATATATATATTAATCCCTTAAAGTGTCTTACGAACTTGTAGTGAGAATGTATAACTGCATGTTTTGATTAAAAAACAGTATAAAGTACCTTGACATTTGATTGAACTTGACGTTCTTTTTTATCGTGTCCTATATGTCGCTTCGTTGTGATGGTTGCATTATTGTTACTGTTATGACGCGTTGGATTAATTCAGAAAAAAATCATTAATTTTAGGATCAAAAAGTTTTAATTTTACATTTTTTTATGTATGCATGTATTTAATACATACACATATGTATATAAAATAAATAAAAATTCACCTTATTCAAATCTTTGTATTGGCTCAGTTTTTCTTGAACTATCATCTTTATATATTCATGATTGCAATTTAATAATTCAATAGTAATTAAATCATTTTATTATTGGTAGTAGTAACTTCTTGAACAACCTCATTTTGTTCCTTTTATTATCAATGATATAATAACTCTGCAATTATATTATTTATATGACCCATTTCTTGTTCTTCTCTCCGAATCATATATGCTTTATAATGAATGAAATTACAGAGCTGAATGCTTAATATATTTTGTTAATAAATTAATAAAACAATTTTCATATAGTAGTTACTAATCATTTCCTTAAATTATTATTCATAATTAATACATAATGTTAAAAATAAAATGTGAATCAAAATTATACTTGTCTATATCAATATTGCAAGCAAATTGTATAACGTGTCACATCTAGTATTACGTGTGCTGTTGGTTCAGCATCTCTGCTGTTGGCTGAAGCTTCGAATGAAAAAGGGCGACACCACAGAGGTGTCATAATAGTTACCATTTAAAATTATTCAGATATTGACAGGCGTCAGCACCATATGGAATGCACTTTTATTATTTTAAAAATAGTTGAGGCACTCCATCAATCGTTGTACAGTTATTTTTTTATTTATAATTTGATATGATCCTTGATACAGAAAATATTATGTCTTTAAAGATAATACATTTTCAACCCAAATACTTTAATTTGTATATTTTTACTTGTTTTACTCTGTACCAATAAATTACTTAACTGCCCCTCAAAAAGTTCAATTAACAACATATAAGTCAAACGTAGAAGCAACAGTTGGCCTTAATCCTTCCCTGGTGTTGATTCTTCATGACTGAATTTCAAAATTACAATCCGCTTATAGGAATACCCCACTATATAATTTGATTAATTCGTTTCGTTTGAAACTTATTTACGATCGAGTAAATTGATAGTGATGCGGGCGCGGTTGAACTACAAGAGTTGACTTAACAATTCGACTGCATTTTTTTGTGACTTTGTATCCATACAGCGGTTCCCAAATTACATAATAAATTAACAAATATCAAAGCATTATTTCTCATTTTTCAAAAAAAGTGTATCGTCTTGGGCGATTTTAATTTATCTACGAATATTGGCGCCAATATTGACATAAGTTTAATAAGTAATATTTTTGATTTAATAATGAAGTTAATAATAATTTTGGTGACAAATTAGATTTAATTTATGCAAATGTAAATAATTGCATAGTAATTAAGAGCGAATTCCCATTGGTGCTGGAAGATAATTATCACCCGTTAATTCACCAAAGTTAAATGTAAATAAAAATACGAATGAGGTGGAATGCGTGAGCGATTGGAATGTTTGTAAATTGTGTAGATGTTGATTTATTGAATAATTTACTTTTAGGTATGGACTGCAATCGAGTGGGCGAGTGTGTTAATGTTGAATCTTTTATAGTGCTCTACTGTGCATTCGATCAGCTCTTTATTTGAAAGCGCCCTATATGGTTTTCTTATGAGATCATTTCATTGCTAAAAAGAAAGCACGCCTTCCATAAGTTATGGAAGAGATCGGGACATCCGTCTGCTAAATTATTTGAAATAATTATTCATGGATATGTCTTTAATCACTTTCGTCAAGTTTTGTTGGAACAATAGCATTGGTTTCGTCCTGCCCGGTACACTGTTACTAAACTTCTGCCTTTCACCAAAACGGTGACAAAATCTCTCGATGCAAGAATTCAAGTAGATGTTGTATATACAGATTTTGAGAAGGCATTCGACAAAGTTTGTCATAAGTTATTATTTAAAAAAGTTGTCGAACCTCGGTTCCTCGGATGATATAAGTCGATTATTCTCAAGTAATTTGAGCGAACGTAGACAGTTTGTAGCCGATTCAGAGGTTCCTCTAGGGTCCAACTTGGATACAGCAGTTACAAATTAAAGTTTTCTTCTCTACAGAATAATTTAAACCTTATGGAAACGGGCTTCCGTTAACCGTCTGCCCTTTAATGTCGGAAAGTGGCATACTGTGTCTTTTTCGCGATTTCGTTCGCCATCAGATTATTCATATTATCTCGCTAGGAACGTTTTGACTAAAGAAACTTCCAGTAAAGATCTCATAATCACTTTTGAGAGCAGGTACAGATTCCCTCTACACGTAAATGTACTAAGATGCTCGCATGTTTTATAATGAACGCGTTACATTTTGTAGATCCGTCAGTTATCCGTGTCTTCTATGCCACATTAGTTAGGCAGCATTCTTGAATTATGATCTATAATTTGGAATACTTAAATAATCAAATATTTATTATCAATAAAATATAAAATGTTCTTAGTGTACCTTTATAACAGGATATTTATTTTTTTATCACGGCGCTTTTCTTTTTGGTGCTTTGTTGCATTTTTTAAACATTTTTTAAACTACTGTCGATTATCATTTGTATTTATTATTTAATTTTAATATTTTATTATTTATTAAAATTTTTGATCATTGCCACGCATTGGTGTAATCTGTTAGGTCACGAAGGTTTTAATCTTTAAACATCCTTCTAAGAAATCATTGTTATTTTTTTAAAATTGAGAAGTACAATGAACTTTTCGTACCACGAACTCGGGTTCAAATTGAAGTATTCCATTAGATATTACTGTACTTTAAACACTTGCTGCCGTCGCGCCTCGCCGGTGTATATTTACAACTGTCTTTATCATGGATATTACAACTAGCTACTCACTTGATTTATAATATATTTTAAAAATAGAGTTGAGCTTCTTAAATATTGCTATCTTACCTCTTAGTACTACGCCTTTAATTCAACCTTTCAATTTTAGAAGTTTGCTATGCGCCCATGTTTGAGCTATTAATCAAGAACTTGAACATAATAATGGAGCCATAGTAATTAATGACTTTGTAGCAATAGCTAAGAAATGAAATAGGAGTTAATTCGTTGTTAAATATAAGAAAAATATATTTTATAATTTAACATCACTCCAACATACAAAAATATTTTTACGTCTAACATATGCTATAAAATCACGTGTAGTGAAATTATATTTATTTTTTTATACATATAAAATATTAGGAAAATCTAATCAAAATTATAATTATAACAATCACTCCGATCTCCCAGATACAATATAAATTTATTTAAAAACGCTAAGGTCCGTATGGTCTTTCAGGTTAATAGTCGGAGGCAATAATTGCAACTAACGAATAATAAAATTGTGTAATGGCAATATATTCATTTTTAATTGAAAAATATATTTAAGTTAATTTAAATATGTTTCATTAAAAATGTATATTTCTCCGCATATTTATGAATTCCGGCAGTATCGTCTCGCGTTGATTGCCATAGAATAATTCAAGGGCTGAACTGTGCTATCTGGCTTTGGTGCTATTTATTACCGGTAGTGTTTCAGAATAGCTCATAAATCGAATCACAATTATTCCCAGCGGAAACAGCAAACAATAAAAAGAATTCGCTTGAACATACTTCAATAACTTAAACCGTTTCGAACTCATACATAAATATATGATTATTCAGAAATACGCTTATTTCAATAATATAAATAATTTTACAAACATATACAGCAGTGGCCAATTGAAAGTTTATATGGCGGTTCTTTGATTATTTTATCAACTTTGATGGATTTTTTACACGTTTTTGAATTTATAATAGATAATTAAATTTATTAAATTTCGTAAATACGGGTATTTATGTAAAATTAGTAGTGTATAATCGCGTCAATTCTGGGAAAGGTGTATTTTTTTCGTCGCCCCAGCAAGTGCATAATGGCGAGCCTCCAACTCAACACGTGCGCGCGACCTTTGTTTTGGTTCTATTCATAGAAAGCAATATCAAGGACATTTAAAAACTAGAAGTTTGTAAATAAAACATTTTTATAACACCTTAACAAAATTATTTTGACGTGATTTCACTTTTATTTTTAATAAATTCTTGTATTCCGCCTGGCATCGATAAATACAGATTTTCAATTATTTTAAGATCGATCTCTTCCCACACTCCCATGATATGTTTTTCATCTCGGCTAAATTTTTTGATCGTGTTTTTCTTAATTGTTGTTTTATGATTGCCTATAAATTTTCAATTGGGTTCAGGTCAGGGCTGTTTCATGGCCATGTTATTGATTCGCATTAACTCTTTGAATAAAAGTTTGAATGTAAAAACTATAATTTGACCCACAGAACGAGCTCGATAGTATGGCGCAGAATCGTCTTGCGAAATTGGTTCAGTAGTAGGTTGTTAAAGTTTTTCACGGGTTGGAATAAAGTCGTTTTATACAAACAATTTATATATTTTTGCATTCATGGTGCCCTGGACGAAATTAATAGTGCTTAATTTATAAGCTGTCATGCACCCCCAGTTCTTGATGAATCAATTAATACATAAGGGATGAAATCGTTCGCTTTTTCTACTGCGCACGGTCGCTTACCAACTGCTCCAAACATTAAATTTGGATTCGTCGGAGAAAGCCACTTTTCTCCAATCTTCGAAGGTCCAATGGCGATGAGCTTTTGCCCATTCAATGCGATTCTTTTTCATTTTCTCAGTAAATAGTGTTTTTTGCTTTAAATCCAGCTTCAACCAAACGTCTATTCACTGTCCGTCTCGAAATATTCGAGTTTGCAATTCTATTTGTATTTTAGCAGCAGTTTTGAATCGATATTTGTTATGATATCCTGTATTCTGCGGTCTTCCCGAGCAGACCACCCTCTTGCACCCTCTATAAAATTTCTGTTTCGCGATATTTTTTACCCCACTCTAGAGTTGAAACATTTTCTTGGAGATATGCTATTATTTTAGATTTTACCGTGATCGACACTTGTTTAGACCTCTTAATGATTTTGGGTCTGTCTTTACATAAACAAAGCTAACGCGCAACTGAAGAGGCTTTACACTTTAAAATATCTTATAAATTATTACCACAGATGCACTTCATCATAAAAAAAATACAATAAAACAAGTTTTAAGGAAAGAATACATTTTAATAATAGAATTCGTAAAATATTGCCTATGAAACTTTCAATTGGCCACAGCTGTACATTTATTATTTATAGCCATTTTCACAACCAATAAGAATTTAAAATAGGAAGTTTGTGATTATAATTTAAGGGAAAAAATTAAAAACCTATATTAAATCTTGGGTTTCACATAAGAAATTTCGTTATAGTGCCTTTTATCCTAAATACTGACTAAATAGATTAGAGCCAATCACGGGACGTAGTTTAATGGTATTATGGACGTAGTAGTAACATATATTCATATTTAGCTATGTATATTCCTGTTTATAGGATTAAGTTACATTGAGCTAGTCAAAACACTTTAACAAGATATAAGCTATCATTAGTGAGGCATTAATGTAGCTTCTGAAAACGTACACGTTTTTGGAAAATGTAATAATCTACGAAAGAAACTCATAATAAGTATTTATGATTGTATTTCCTTCATTTAGACATAACTATATTTAAAGTTTCTTATAACTTTGTAAAGAAATTGTATTAACGATTTATCTATTGAAATGTTAGACTGCAAAAAAGCACAAAAATGAGTTTACAAAAAAATACATATGGTGACAGTGGGGTGGTATTTTGTGGAATTATTCATTAATTGTTTATAGTGGGTACCATGCATGACTATTGCAGCAGAATAATATTGTAAGGAAATTAAAACTACGCTTTGTAAATAACCATAAAACATCCGGTGTTGGTAAACAGAGTTATAACGATTTTTCTCCATGACAATGCGATCTTTACTAATTACTGTTTTAATTTATAAGTAGGTTGCGTATTAAAAATATAGTTTAATATAGAACAACTGTGTATTTCAACTACACACAATCATTCATTGAGTCGGATAATTTATTCCTTTATCTAATATCATGTACCATAACTTACACACTCCAATTTAAAGAATCATCTCTATATCATTACAATTAATTATTGTGTAGTTCATTCGCATTGTTAACGTCCAACTTTAATCAAGCCGTTTCGATTGCGTGTCCATTCTAATTTTAATATATACATAATACAACATGTGTGTGTGTTTTTCCCACACTTTTACCATAATGATGGTCACCGCGCCTTTGTTTGATGGCATGTTTACGATTGACGTCGATAATTGCGCGAAAGGTTATAAAATCGGCTATCTTTCATGTTGTACTTGCGTATTACTTATACTGTGCATACAACCTTTTAAGCACGTAAATAAAGTAATAAAGACAGTGTTGCCAATGTAATGCTTTATTATAAAAAAAGATTTAATTTATGCACAAAAATATTCGGTATCGGTTAACAAATATGATAGTAGTAAGACATAAATATAATCTATATCGCAATATACGTGAATAAAAAATGTTTGTTTACAAAGCTCGAAAGTGTGTCAGCCAAAAGTCGCATGTCCGAAATAGAGACACGACATGAGCACTCATAGAGACACTATGTCGTCCCACCATGAGGTGAATTGCTCGAAATAAAACGTGAGTCAGTCAATACATGTTTACTGTTTTGTCAGAGAGCCATTGTCCAGATACGAATTGATGACACAGGCCTTGACCCTGAGTTGCAGTTAACGATTGGCTTTGAACTAAAATTTTTTTATATAATATATATATATATATATATATATATATATATATATATATATATATATATATATATATATATATATATATATATATATATATATATATATATATATATATATATATATATATATATATATATATATATATTGTTTTTGGATTCGGTACTCACAATTTTTCATAGTGACTTTTTAAAAATTGAATTTGTTGGAACGAAACCAGAGAAAACTGACTTCCAACTTAACCGTCATTTTATTTTGAATTTTTATATTTTAAATGTAATTAATTGTATTTTAAAATATGTATGTAAATTTATATCTATTACATATATATAATTTGTATCACTATATAACAAAAATATTTTATAAATTAAAATGTTTTTAATTACATTTTTTAAATAATATATAATACGTGTAAAAGTTTACGATCTCTTTCAAACTCTCCAAACTAGGCTGATACGCTTTTTTTTGTTTATATGCGCAGGTATAAACAAAAAAAAACATAGTCGTATTTTCGTGCGACTTTATTCTTGTGACTGGGCTCTAGCACGCGCTAATGCATTTATGTACAATTTGGAAGCTTTGACGTTCATTGTTTTGAGCGTAATTTTGACTTTCTTTCGTCGCTCATTTTTTATATGTATAATACATTTTATATAATAAGTTTCAAAATCCTCTATGAAAAGGTCTGCAATAATTGGTGACAATACTGATTCCACGAGAAATCAAACAATAGCTTACAGTTGTAGTTTTTTGCACATGTAAATTTTCGTAATACGCAATTGAAATAAAACACATTATTAATATAAGTAATTTAAGTGGTAATAATTTTAAACGTTTGTATATACGTTCAGACTCTTGTAATTTAATTCTGTGTTTAACAATAAACTTTTATTTAATAACTATCATTTTAAATACATCTCTAACATCCAATCGTAAGAAAACTTATACAATAAGTCAATCCATTATTATCATCTGCAACTTTTGCGATATCGTCTTATCTGCTACATTGAATATATGTATGTATGTTATATCATTGCACAATAGTTATAAAGAGACGATATAATACTGTTGTAATTTCTTTTCAGTTATTAACTTAAAAATAAAATCTAATCTTCTACCCACGTTTAGATTTATTATTTTTATTTTGTTTAAGTACATTTTAATTTAACGACTTTTTTATTGTAATTAATTCAGTATTTATATTATTTCAAATTGGTAGTTTCTAAAGGATTTTTAAAGTACTAAAAATTATTAAAACAAACAATCTTGATATGTACAAAAAATTGCTGAGCTCTAAATATATACTATTGTACTTTGATTCTGAAATCGGCTTTCAATACCGTAATGATTCAATGGTATCAATAATTTAACCTATACCATACGACAGAACGGTAATTTGTTTCGTTGTCAAACCCCCCTGTCAATTGTACATTGTAATATGTTCAACTTGAAATATAAAAGAGTACGTCTCACATACGAGATACGTCAAATGAATATAATTTTATTTTGATTTAGGGTATACATAGTGCCCATTCCAGATGAATAACACACACAATAATCTTCACCTAGGGTTGTTATTTTTATTTTACCCTTAGCCCAATTTTTTATAACCTTTTTGATATTTAAAAAAAGTAATGATTGGTTCTAACCGACAAACTAATTGCCTTGTTTACAAATACACATTCGATACAGGTCACGATGGTCATAATTTTACGTTTCTTTTTGAGAATATTGTTATGTATTTTACCATAAAATATGAGATGGTCGGATATGTTTTGGATAACGGTACGAGTCCATCCATGCATGTGTCAAATTGTCGGAAAGGGCAACAAACTGTGGCGTTTGCTAAATTATGACGTAGCTAAACTTTCCGGTGACACATGCAACTAAGCTGCGAAGCCGAGTTTGTTGTAGGAAAGTAATCCAAACTAGCAAATTGTTACGACGAAATCGCAAATGTATCAACCTAACGGTTAAGAGAACTAAAGCCGTCACTCGTATTCTCTTGTCAGGTATAAATTAGCTAGTTATCTAGATGCATAATAAGTTGAAATACTTTATTATATTATTTTTCATAAATGGCATTTCACACTATATTGATGAATGTTTCTGTATTATTTGAAGAGCAAAAAATATTTATTTTAAACATACATAAATATGTGTATAATGAATCGTTTATTAGAGAATTTTTAACGATTTTTGAAGATCAGAACGGAACAAATGTTAAAGCTGCGGTATGACTAATGCAATTTGCAGTATTTTCTTCGCCCGTATCCTCATCCTTTTCCTCTTAAAGTTGATTTTAATTATAAACAAGCTCATAAATACTCTTCTTACTACTAATTATTATTCCTTATATAGATATGTAGTTTATATATTTTTAAAGCACTTTTGAGTTAGAGTATATATTTTTTCGAATTGCGGACAAACCATGGAGCATTTGATGCGATTCTTTTTTATGACTCTTATTGGATACTTAGGAGTATTAATTATGTGTCGCTAAACCGGGGAAGTGTTCGAAATTGCATGTCTCATTATATATTTATAGATAAGTTAATTTGTTTTTGCTATTTAATTTACTTTTGCAGAAAAAAAAACGATAAAGTTTTGCTCATGTTGTTCTAATTTTTTATACATAGATTTCCACTTAAGTTAAGAATCTAAGGTACTTTGTCGTATTTTGCTAGTCTATAAATTTATTATACATTTTTACTAATTTATCGATAGTGAAAGTTTTTTTATGAAAAAACAGTATTGCAACCCTGTTAATGGTATTTGCATAGTCATTTTTCAGTATGGGGATTTTAATAAAAATATAAAATAAAAGCGGTGATATAATTTATGTGAAATT
The DNA here is from genome assembly GCF_051122295.1 of Plectrocnemia conspersa. Classification (NCBI taxonomy): domain Eukaryota; kingdom Metazoa; phylum Arthropoda; class Insecta; order Trichoptera; family Polycentropodidae; genus Plectrocnemia; species Plectrocnemia conspersa. The sequence continues at coordinate 19,648,809 of NW_028277170.1, forward strand.
TGAATGAAAAATCACACGTCAGTTTTATAAATAGCAAGGGTCTTGGAGACTCCTACAGTTGATGGTTCAAAAGTTGCCAAATATTTCTTTTATTTGAAAGATTCTGTAATTTAAAAAATAGTTTATTTAGTTAATTTATATATAATGCTCGCGTGACAAATGCGATCGAAAGCTTTAGCAATGTCTAAAAACACTGCTCCTGTACTGTAACATTTTTCTGTCAAAGCCCTTTTAGTTACATTTCACAATTTGATATAGATGATAAAAACAAATTACTCATCGGGTGAGATATTATTATTATTAACATGTTGTAGTACTATATTTTAGTGTAAATTTTACTAAACTAGTAAGAAAGCGTAGGGTCCGTACCCGGTTTTTGAATAACTATTACATCAGCTTGTTTCCATTGTTGAAAGTATAGACATGCAAGTGACGAATTTATAATATTTAGAAAGTAATCGGTGGAAGTATTTTGAAAGCTCTGTTGAAAATGGAGTCATTACCTGAGGCTTTGTGACCAGGAAGTAGTTGAATAATTAACTAGTTGTTGAGTTGTTACATTGCTAATTTTTTCTATGATTTTTGCGAGGTAATATCTGATTTATTATTATTTAATATTATTTTAAACTTTTCTAGTATTAACTGACCATTAGTTTTATATACTCTCTGCAATTTATTTTTGAGCGTTAAATGATTCTCTGGATTGAAGTCATTAATTTTATTATATGCTTAGCTTTTTATTAAGCTTTTTTGTTATTTATTAACTTGTGATTTTACTATTTTTTTCCGAAATATTACCAAAGGCGTCTTTGTTGAATTTTTATTTTGATCTGTAAGAGTCGATTTTAATATTTAATTGTAAATATATTAGGCATGTGGCTTTATTCGAAAAATAGTTTTCCCCAAAATAAAATAAAAATCAAAAGTAATATGGATGAATCTCTTAATAAACATTGTTTAAGATTTTCATTACTTTGATTGCTTTGATTGTTGCAACAACAATACTTCAATATTTTTTAAAATAGCAGTTTCGTTGATAAGACGAGTATTGTCGTTTCATTGATGAAATTACTCACTGATTCATGGGCTCAAAGAGCAAGAAAAATGTTTCATTAAGCACTACTGCTTTCTGTAATTTTATCTTTTAACGAAAAACTGAAATAATCAGGCGCGTATGGTGAGATACATTCCCTTTCACTCGCTCGCGTGTTAAATGACGATAGTGAGAGAGATATGTGCGTGCGTTACATATCTCTCTCACTATCGTGCACGCCCACTTCTTCTCACTCACTCTCGTCACTTAACACGCGAGCGAGCGAAAGAAAATGTATCTCACCGTACGCGCCTGGTGATAATTATTTTTGACAGATTCAAATATAATATAATCCTTACTATTAATAACATTTTAATGATGAATTCCGATTAAATTTTTACTAAAATTAAACCGTACCCGCGTCAGGGCCGGATTTAGTTAATTAGGGTTTCCTAGGTGATTTTTATTCCGACCCTTCGTAGCGAATACATGCGGGCTCGTAATATTCACGGCTTTGTGAAATTAAACCGCACATTTTCGCCCCTGTCCTGGTTGCACTGCTTTGTTAGCCCCGAACGGATAGTAACAGCCCGCATTTTTGTAAATTATATATGAAATATGAAGTAGATTTTGACGAAGAGGAATAATACCCCTAAGGTTAAAGATAACTTTGAGGTTATATTTAGCAATGAGAGCGTTAATCCAATTAAATGACGGTGATAAAAGATAATTACACTATAAAAGCGTTTATTATTTTACTATATTTACTTCAGCGATTTTTTCACTTTAAAAATGCATGATTTATTAACGTTTGATTTAATTTAGGGATCCGTTTTATGCTGTATGACAACGATTTAAAAAAAAAATTTCCGTTTCAGAAATATTTTTTAACGCTGCTTTGTGTGCAGCAGATTCTCTGTGAATTGAACTTTTTTTTCGAAGTGAGCTCAATTGGTACTTCTAATCTATCCCAGAATATATGATTTCATTGTTGGGCTATTCTGTGGAAATTTTCATTCCCATTGTCATTTTGGTTCCAAAAGTTCCAACATTTCTTCAAGGTGTGCAGCCAAGTTTCATTTTGTGTATGTTCAACCGTTAATTCTTTTTTGCAAAAATCTTTTTTTTTGATCTAATGACCAGCAATCCGATTTTTTTTTTATTTTCTGTCGTTTCTGTTATTGTTTTGGACTTTTTTTTAGTGGGACCGGCGGTTGAGAAGAAACTGGAATTTTCTTTCATTTTTAAACTTTTACACTCGAAAATAATTAGTCAATCAATAACAATTGCTTTTGAAACAGTAAAAATATCGTACAAAAAGGTGCAGGAACGCCATTCCACCGCGTTACATGACTAAAGCGCGACTATTTGTAACTTAACCCTTTTTGCAAAAAAATAACTAACTTCTCGTTCACTAATTAGCGAGACTCGTAACTTAAATTATCGCTCGTCTGGATTTATTTACTATTCTTCTTCAACTCCTTTGTAATATTTTATTTTCCATCCTTTACCATTAAAAAATATATTGTAATTTTCATCAAGCCTCGTCATTGTTTACGACCATAACTGTTGTATTTAACCGGCCGTAAATTATAACCGAGCAGTTAAATAATATAAATACAACGGTTCGTTTTCTCTCTCGCAAGTTATTTATCTCCATCTTCTTATCCCTTCGCTCGCGTCTTCTTTTCTCTCTGCCCTTCTACTATAATATATACTTATATGCATCCCTTCTTCTTTAACTCTCTACTCACGTACCAAAGAACGTAACTCTTTCCGCCGTGACCCGCTACGAAAGCCTTTTTTGTCTCATAATTTACGGAATTTGGCAACGGAGTATGCTTGTATATGTAAAAAATATACTCACATGTACATATATATATACAGTGGCGGCTGGTTCATGTACACTGCGGAGCTGCAGCACTCCCAAGTAAATTGAGAGAAAGCGGATTTTTATATATTTATTTATTTAAATTAAATATTATACATGAAAATGTGAAAAATATCATAAAATATTAAAATAAAAAAATATGAACTGGACCAGCTCGTCGTAGCTGACATTAAATAGAGCAAGGTGCAATGCCAACATTAATTTTTTTTTTAAATTCGATTGTATTTTACTATTGTATACCAAAAATATTTTTGTAATTAAGTAACTTTTGGTAGCAGTTTTTGACAAAAAATTATTTTGAAATTATTATTTGGTAAATAAACGCATTAGCTAATAATATTATTAGTAAACCAAAAATTTCTCTGATGAAGTAATTTTTCGCAACAAATTTTGATCTACCACAACATAAAATAATTCACATTTAATGCCAAAGTTTTATCTTAAATTAAATAAATTAACGTTAGATTTTTCATTTCACCACATACTGTTTATAACAGAAAATATTCTTTTAACTGATTCTGTACTTCCTGGAAGACAGAATATATTCAACGATGTCATTTCGGATTTCAGAAAACATTTTGCCTCTATTTTCGGTTACAGAAACATTTTTTTTATTCCATATATCTAATTTCCAGTCAACCATAGCTTTTATTAGACACCACTAATCAAATACACGACTTAAACTTTTTTATCGAATAAAGCCACATGCTTAATATATTTACAATTAAATACAATATAAATTAAAAAATACTTGAAAATTTTAGTAATGCTTTTTTATAAATACGAAAATCATACTAAAAAATTATCCTCGTATCAGTTTCATGTGATGGAAGCTACAAATATTTTACGCATTCGAAAAACATTTGTAAATAAAATGTTTTTTGACCGTACCTACTATGACAGAAATTCGCAGAATTCAACAAAATATTAACGCTTATGTGCGTTGTAAATTTTTGTGAAGTTTACTAATTCGACTGCAATTAATTTATTTCTAATTATTTAATTTATATGCAAATCTGCACAAAACAAACGCCAATACGGATCTGATCTTTATGTATGTTAAATTCGTATATTATGTATTAAAAATGTTAACAAATTATTTTGCTGAATTAATTCAATCGCAGCTGATCTTAATTCAGGTGATTTGAAAAAGCTGAAATCAAAAAGTATGTAATAATAAATTTGGAATTTTCCTTTTGACGCTCTCAAATAATTGTGTTGTGCATATTTTATGATTTATTAAAATTATTTTTATTAAGCAATACTTTCATTATTGAAATAATACCTTACAGCACTAATTAATGAACCGAGAAAAAAATTACGAATATATTTTAATATTCTATTACTTCATCCATTTCTTATTCAAAATTCGAATAGTTAAAAACTATGAATAATTGAGAACCCTAATCGTATCCCATGCTTGAAAAGAAGAAGAATTACTAGTGTCTTATGAAATAAGATAAATGCATACAATATCAAAATTTATTCTAGAAAAAAATATAAAACTACTAATAATTCTAATTACAATTTCGACGACATTTCAACAATAAAATGAGTACAGTGAATCAGGATAGATTGACAGATTTGTCAATGCTATCGATAGAAACAAATATGATAAGCAAAAAAATTGACTGATACATTTTATGATGCTATAAAAATGTTATTTTTTAATTAAAAAAACTTTTCGTATTGTAAATAAAGTTTGATCGAAATGTATGACTTTTTAATCTACCACAGCACCGCTAACTATTTCAACTTTTTAACGAGCTGCATATAGATGTGAACGCTCGTCGATATAGTATTGGTTAGAAATATTTTAGGGTGACCATGTGAAATTACACATTCAAATAATTTTTCCTTTTTTAATTTATTTTTTGATGAAACTGTAAAATATCACTTTCCTGCTTAGTTTGTTTATTTATATACATATTTAACTCAAAAACATGAGATCAGTTTTGGAATCACTCTCCAGGTTGAATATCTTGTTTAATATAATATTTAAAAAAATACCACAACATGACAATCATTTATAATAAAAATATAACACATTATAATTTTTAATTCAATTTTTAACGTATGGTCTCCCTACCCTTAAAACAGCCCCGATTTAGGTGTAAATAAATTAGCGGAAAATTGTATATGTATGCATGCATGCGTATACGCACCCTTATTTCCAACACAATGATGATGAGCGTTAACATCTTGGATGGACTACACATACATATCGTTTCACTACATGCTGTGATTTCTTAAAATTTTAAACAAGGGTTCGTAGCGTTTTCTTTCAGCAGAATATATTATTAAGTAATAAAATGTTTTCGTATTTAGCTATGTGCTTACTAGACTGTGTTAAGCAAATGCCATACGAGGCATTCATAATGTTTACATTATTAACAAGATCTTAACATGGTGTGGGTTTTATCTCTCGCACAAGTCTTTTTTACAGATTTAGACTAAAAAGCTCAAGCGTGTATAACTGTATAATGTTGATACTTAATTACACACTTGATTGAAATGAATATTATTAAATATATACATTAATCAAACGTAGCTTATTATTATTATTATTAGTATACACGTAGCAAGAGATATGACACAAATACTTTACACTCGACTAATTCGAATTATTAGTATATGTCAAACGAGAGCTGTTGAATGCTCAAATGCCCTTTGGATTCGCGAGTTGTATAAGGATTTAATACAATTTAAATGGGCTCAAATTTTGTTAGGAATAGTTTAGTCTAAAATAAGTCGCACTTTACAAGGACTTTAGTGACTAGATAGAAAAGAAAAAATCAAGAGTGATAAAAATAATCTGATATAATACACTTTCGCCAACGTTTAACTTTATCTCCTCTATGCTTTTAATACGTTATCCTTTTTTATCTGCGGTAACAGGAAAAATCTGGTAAATGTAAGTCTCTGCGTTAGCATCTTAATAACAGTAAACAAGACATTGACATTCAATTTAACTTGTTTCTTAAGGGCGCTTCCATTGAGACGATTGATGTCATAAACATATTTTGATTGAAGCAATTCTAAATCGAATCATCCAGCGATTGCTCAGCAGTTTAATGCTTTAAATTTAATTCGAAAATACTTGTATAAGCTATAAGGCATACGAGATACCATTTTATACAGTAGGAGTATCCAACCTTTGAATCTTTTGCCTCATATATAATTTAATATTTATTTCTTCAGTTCAATGAGTCGATTACAACTTTACTTTTTACACAAGAGATTATAACATATTATTATTAATGCGAACACTGAGGTTCTTTTTTCATTATCAGTGTATTATTATCTGGTTTAAAAATGTTCAAGGGGGCGGCATGTGGTTCGCGGGCCGTAGGTTGGTCACCCCTGTTAAACCGTTAGATATTATTTTCTCTTAGGAATAAGCATAATTTATTTTAAGTTTTTTAAAACTATTTTTCTTATATCTATAATCCCTAGTCTCTTAAACATTATATAATACTTCTGTCTATTGTTGCGAAAGCTCACTTGAAATCCAAGAAAATTGTTTTTAAAACAGATTATTTTTGCTACGCTTTCAAAACATACTTTAATAAATGCATCTAGAAATTCAGTTTGCTACCACATAACTCGAAACAGTTGTTGTCATAATAACAACTCGAAACATAAGATTATTTCAATATATTTAATTTTTTATATAATACATTAACCAATAATCCAAAGTATCAGAGACTACGATATAAACTACCTTAAATTAAAGTATGTGCACAAAATGGCAAATTTTGCTTTAAAGATTAAAAAATTTTAACCACCAACGTTTTAATTTATATTATTACTTTTATTATATTATTATAAACCAAAAGCATGTATTAATAAAGTCGTGTATAATGACATATTTTGATTATACGCTGTCAGTTATTTCATTCTAGTGTCTCACTAAGCTTTTAGTAGTTGCTTCTGTTTACTTCGAAGATTAACAATAAATAAATATTATGTTCGAAGTAAAAATAATCTATAAGTTTATCGAATGAGATAAGTTGAGAGTCCACAAACTATTTTTTTTATGTGTATACAATAATTTAACGAATGAAGTTTATTTGTATTATATTATAGTTATACGTCGACCCTTTTCAGACGAATGTGACGACCTTTACGCCGATAGGGGTTATTACTAAAAGTAAACCAATTATTTCTTCACGGTCCAGACGGTCCATTAAAAAATAAGAGTAATATGCTGTCAATGATTTTTTAAAATTATATTAAATATAACAAGTTGATATTTTAATATGATAATAGGAGAGGGAGAGATTGATCGTAAAAAAGGAATAATAATGTATATTAATATTTTTGTCATTCGCTTACTTAGCTACTTCATTATCGATGATACTTTTTCATTAGTGAAGTACTTGGCAATTGGTCACGTAATTCGAAGGGTTGAGGAACATATGTTGTGAATGCTGCGAGGTGGAGAGCACTTTAAAAAAGAAGAGGGTAGCTAGAAACAAGATTATGCTAGTGAACCAGTTTTATATATCCGATAAAATGTTGGTTTTTAAAGGCTCTGAATTAGGCCGTCAATAATTGTTTTAAAAACATATACATTATTTACAAACAATATTTTTGTTTACATTATTAAAAAAAATGTCATTGTTTTGCAATTAATTTTTAAAATAACATCTCATATTAAATATATAGTAATATGATTAAAATAATATAAAACATACATTATTATCACAGTTATTTAAAAAACTGCTAGTAATTACGTATTTATGTATGCTATAAAATTGATAAATATAAACAGTGAACTACAAAAGCTCGTTTCATAGAACAATAACATAATTTAATAGTCTGTTTTATGGCGTATTTATGTTTTACTTAAGGTTTATGGTTTCACGCATCAATTTGCATCAATGGCTCTAGTGCAACACATGCACCAAAACTCGAAACGTGTGAAGTTTTATTAGTCTTTGACTTACGTAATTAATTAGTATATGTATTATATATATAAGGTTTTTGCGCAAGTCGAAAAAAATTTAGTTAGTTTGAAAATACGTATTATAATATTTTTTCTTAATTGTTGCTTTATGATTGCCTATAAATTTTCAATTCGGTTCAGGTCATGTTAATGATGTGATTCCCATTAACCCTTTGCATTGTGTAATCTATAGATAGAGGATTAATTTAGTGAAAGTTTGCATGTTAAAACTATAATTGGACTCACAGGACGAGCTCGATGGCATGGCGCTGAATCGTCTTGCAAAATGGATTCAATAGTATGTTGTTAAAGTTGCACCCCCAGCTCATCACATAGGGTGAGTGCTTGATGAATCGATTAATGAATAAGAGATGAAATCTTTTGCTTTTTCTACGGCGCACGGTCGCTTACCATCTGCTCCAAACAGATTAAATTTGGATTCGTCGGAAAAAGCTACTCTTCTCCAATCTTCGACGGTCCAATGGCAATGTGCTTTTGCCCATTCAATGCGATTCTTTTTCATTTTCTTAGTAAATAGTGTTTTTTGTTGGGTTTCGCGCTTTAAATTCAGCTTCAACTGTCCGTCTCGAAATATTCGAATTTGAAGTAGATTTCAATTGTTTGTATTTCAGCAGTATTTTGAATCGATATTTTTTTAATTCTGCGGTCTTCTCAAGCAGACGTCATACACTTCCGACCACCCCCTTGCACCCTCTGTAGAATTCCTGTTTCGCGATATTTTTAAATAAATTTTCGAATAGCAGAACCACTAAACCCCACTCTTCGCGCTATCTCTAGAATTGAAACATTTTCTTCG
>NW_028277170.1:21162500-21265000 GCF_051122295.1 Plectrocnemia conspersa
CATCTAATATTCGAGTTCATTTTACTTAACTTATTGCGGAGCTCAGATCTAAAAGGCTTGCTGAGATTGTGAACGTAAAATAAATATTTACGAGAAAAAGCCCACTATCGATAAAATATAAAAAAAAAACTATTATACCGATAATAACGCTTGCTCGGTACGGAGTAACATCAGTGAATATTTTTTTCTAAGCTTTAAGTCATTTAAAATAAAACGATAGGCATAATATGTAATATATTAATACTAGTCTTAAAAAACTTCATCGATACTCGCCCCCCAATATATGTAACGCTATACAATAAATTATCACCATTTTCTTTTGTCACGCCCTTGGGCATTAAAACCCTAAAAAAGCAATGACTTGTACCTTATTTTAAAGTAAGTATTCTCAATATTGTAATAAGCGTTTATATAAAAAAAGTATGAAAATGCTTAAATAATATCTTTACAAAAATAATAGTAAAATTTATTGCTCGGCGTATTTGGAAAATGCTCGGAATCTCATTGTGCTACTTTCAAAATTATTTCCACTTGATGCTACAGGTACGGTTCAACTTGTCGCATTTATTCGAGGCATTGGCAACAATGTAAAATAGTTGAATAACTGGCTTCCGTAGTTTCGCTAAAAGGCGATTTAAATTTAATTCTGGTATTTTTACTGACATATCATGCTTAGCGAGTTGAAAGTCGTGGGTTCGAACACCACGTGAACCCACGATGTCTATACTTATTTAATATACTTAGAAATCGGAATTAATGATTTTTATAATTCCAATTCCAATCAATCACGTCATATCAAGTTTTCCTAAATTTTCCTAGTCGCTTGGATATATATTGAGGTGATGCAAGATTCATCACATTGTTACCAGATGGGATATAGGCTAATTTTAGTGAATAAATAATTATTACCAAATAATCGTCCCATTTTATTTTCGTAAAAAGTAAATTGTAAACCATATAACCAAAATAGTAAATACATAGATATTACCAATATAAATGTGCTTTAATAAATAAAAAGGAAAGGAATATCCCATGAATTTGATACCGTACTTATTAAATATGAAGTGCAAAATGTGCAGCACTTACATGACTCATGCGAAAGTATTTATTTTGAAGCAAAATTATTTGCTAATGTAATAAGACTGCAACATCACAAACATTTTCTCAAGAAAAATAATAGAAAATGGAAAATATTATATTTGCCGTATTTTTTCCAGTATTAGATTATATCATGTACGATATAATTATAGCACCCCTATTCATAAATAGGTGACAAATCGTGCATAAAGAACTATAGAACAGTCGCAATTATAGTTCTCAATCATTCGTAGTTTGCAACTATTCGAATATTGAATAGAAAATATTTTAATATATTCGAAAATATTCGTAAAAAAAATTCTGTTTTTAACCACATTTTTTTTATTTAACCAATTAATGCAAAAAATCAATTAGTTGCCTGTAAAATATTATTAGAAATAATTATTAGTTATTAATAATTATTTTAATTATTCATTAAAAACTTTCATTATAGTTAAGCTTTTTCATTATAGATCAGCTGGGATTGAGTCAATTCATCAACATTTATGGATCATTTTAAATACACAATTTTATCGATTTTTTTATACAAACAATAGCTAATAATGATTGGAACGAATTTGATATACATAAATATCGAATCCGTATCGGCGTTTGTTTTGTGTAAATTTGCATATCAATTTAATACAAATAAAGTATGCTGTAAGTCCAATTTTCGATCAGCTGATGCCGTATACAAAAAATAACGCGGCGAATGTTGGCTTCTAAATCGTCCATCGTCTCTGTTTTATCGGCGTAGACTAGCGACTTCACATATGACCACAGAAAATAATCCAAAGGTGTTAAATCATACGATCTTGGAGGCCAATTCACAGGTCCATTACGCGAAATTATGCGCTCATTGAATGTTTGCTTTAATAAATTGATTGTAGCGCGTGATGTGTTGCATGTTGCGCCGTCTTGTTGAAACCAATGCCCTTCCACATTATTGCCATTTAATTGGGGAACGAAAAAGTCAGTAATTGTTCCTTTGACTGTAACGTATTGGCCGGTATCATTTTGAAAAAATATGGACGAATAATTCCACCAACCCATAAATCACACCAAACAGTGACTTTTTGTGGATGCAATGACGTCTCAATAATGGCTTTTGGACTTTATTCACTCGTCAAGCGGCTTCAATTCTTGCACGAGTTGGATTTTGTAAGCTCGTAAACTAATATCTTTTCGCAAAATCTTTTATAAAATAGATGAACAGCTCCAATTGCTGTCCACGATGGCGAATTGACTCATTCGGGTCCTCCTTAATAATACGCTCCACAGCAGAAACAACTTATTCGGTGCGCACTGTACGACGTCTCTGCGGATCCGTATTATCAATAGTATGCGGGGTGCAAAAGTGATCCATGGTTTGCTCGGATGAACATTTATGTCGACCGTAAAATAGTAAGTTTCGCAAAACTGAACCACGATTTTAAAAATAAATTTACGCAATTTATGGCGTAAGTCTATTCATGGTAAATGGCAAAGCAAACTAAGCACAAATCAGCTGTCGCTGGGAAAAGTGTTGCCAATTCTAAAAACAAACTTCTAGAACATATGTATCCTTCTTAACTTCCTCAGTGATCGCGTTTTGAACAAACGAACCGCACTTATTTTATACTCGTTGAAAGATCATGAACCTACATACATTTTCATGTTGTCTTCTTTTGTAGCTCGAACTTTTGAAACATGCTCCGTTAATATTAGACCATATTTAATTTACTTTATCAGTGCAACTAATCCAAAAAATAGAATTCAAATAAAATTTTCTGTCTTCTTTCAGATAACGCTCTATTATGTGCTTTTTACCAAAAAACACAATTTTCTTGAGATGGTACAAATAATTTAATCGAATCTGTCCCTTCTCCAGCTGTCCATGATAGTTCTGTAATTTAAGAAGAAATAAATAAAATACCATAAATTAAAATAAAAATAATACGAAATTCTGCTTGCACACATAACGTTTTATTAATTTTTCTACATTTTACATACACATACATATATTCTTTATTTGTTTTATAACATTTGATATAATATGCAACTTATCTATAACCGTTTTATTCATGAGTTTCATTGTTGGGCGAAGTCTCACCAGAGTTCGACGACGGACTTTTATCATTCACCTGCAAAAGATAAGACCGACGATTTAAATATAAAATTAATAGACATCATTATTGCCACTGCAAATAAAAAAACACGCCAAGTGCAAATGTAAATGCGCTGCAAAACGCTGCTATTTATATTTTGTTACCTGAAGACCAGTGTTCAGCATGCTCGTAATAGTATTGAAGTCGACAGTATTATCGTGAGCTGAAATCTTTTTCATGGCTGCCAAGACCAAGCAGAGATCTCCCTTTAGTTCGCTGGCAACAGCAGTGATTTTCTGAGCGTTGCTCAACACTTCCACGCTTTGGGTGTAAGGGTTGTAACGAACTCCAAAGGGACGTTGGATGCCCTCGGCGAACGTACTGAAATTGATAAATTATCATATATAATAATTTCGTATCAGTATGTTATGCTTTCTTGTATAACGTAGAGAAAAAAAATCAGCATCATTATTACACTAACTCCCTGTATGTGCACGAAAAATATATCAACAAGTCGAATGGCCATTGCCAGGCAAGAGTTTGCAAGTGCTCCAGTCTTAGCCTTTAGCAAGAACAGAGGACCATGATCGCCATCTGGAAACCACATTTGAAGCTACTCGAGCACCGAAGGGTTGTCAACTATGCCTTTGAGCAATTTATAAAAGTGTTTAGTCATATAAACATATCTGCTAGTTGACAGCAATGCTTTTAAAAGAGAAGCACATAATATAGAATATTTATACACAGGGAAAAAGTAATGTAGAATATTCATTGCATAGACTTATTCATTACATCTGAAATCCATATAATATAGCCAGATTTTAGTACGCTGCGGACTAGGGAATCATAAAGAGTGCACGTCATAAAGTATTCGTAAAGTAATGCGCATTTCTCAAGATAAAAGCGAACATCTTTATCGATTTAATGTGAGTCTCAGCTATATGCAAGCTGAATTTGTAATGCTTCTCAAACGTCACACAAAGATACTTAATAAAGAAAGGCAAGAATACATCCACCGATTTGCAGGAGTTTTAGCTGGTATCGATGACCTTGATAAAGCATTTCATGACACTGAAAAGTAATCAATATAAAGTCTTTGTTTTGTCTCATTACTGTTTCAATGTCATTAACAAATAATGTAAATAGTAATGGCCCCAAGTTCGAGACTCAAGTATGAGTACTGATATCTATTGCTATTAGAAAATTATAATATTATTTATCTAAATGACAGAACGCATATCATACGTACTTTTGTTATGCGTAAACTTTTATACATACGTATGTATGTAAAAACGGTAAAGTGAAGCTGAAATTAATTTAACAAAAATTAAATCTGTATAAGCTCTGCTCGCAAAGTTTAGAACATTGTACTATTCATCCATGATCCATGGGCTGGCGCTGAATAGCGGTGAGTGGAGTTCGAGAGCTATTCGCGTCGAGCAAAGTAAAATTTCTCACTATGCGGCATAATCAATTTACGACAGCATCTCATTCATAAAAACAGCACATCATAAAAATATTATAAACAAACACTTTTTATATTGAATGTACTTATGTTTTGGTCTTATAAATTATGTTATAAAATAAGATGTTTGAAAACAATTTGAGAAACAATGTAATACAACTAAATTGTCGCAATAAGCTTAGGTACAATATTTATATAATATTTTTTTTAAAGAAATTATTTGCATAATTAATGCAAACCGTGAAATCCCAGAAATTGCATAGAAAGGGGCCAGATAATATATTAGTACAAGTTGACCTAAAAATCACTATTTACAAATCATATAATTTTTTGTACAACTATCATTATTTGTGTTTAGCTTTTATATGCTATATTAATATTAAATACCATAAACATTTTTTATCTAGACATTAAACATAATATCTTGCAAATGACTGACGATTATCTTCACAAATGCGAGATCTTTTAATGACACTATTACAACATGTAAATTACCCGAAATCGCTCTCAGCTCAAGAGATTGAGACTTGTAAACAAACATTAACCCATTTAAATATCCCCATAAAAATAAATCTGAAGCTGTGAGATCATATCATACACAGGCTGATAAAAATCAATGTTCCTTATAGTTATTTGCTATTCCATCTGTTTTTCGGGTAGTTGTATATGTCATTAATGCTGAACAACAACAAAATAAATTAGTTAACACGACGTATTGTATTAAATTATTATTTTTCATGCATCTATTTTTAGTATCTAAAATAAAAATAAAATAAAACTAAAGTGATTTTTTGACATATTTCTTATGTTCCGTAAGAACATAAGAAATATGTCCAAAAAGATGTCCGTAAAATAAGTTAAATATTTACTTGAAACTAAAAAAATATGACATATCCCATTGACATTTCATTATTATATGGTGTTAAACGTATGATTTCTTAATACTATTTTATGTAATAATGAAAAAAAGTTAAGTACACATTGTGACGATAAATTCGCTTTGTTAAAAATATTTTTCCTTTTCCGCTCGTAAGGTGCGTGGGACTCAATTGTTGGCTTTAAATATAAATGGAAAAGTTTGGTATTCGTTTAATTCAATAATTTATATATCTCAAAAATCTCATTTAGGTTTAAATATTATTACAACAAGGCTTAAAAAAATTGCTAATGACCTTATAAAAGTTTACAAATTTTAACTTACAAATATATATTTAGCAAGAGATCAATAAATTATTGAATATGTCTCAACTTTATAAGCATTGAATTTTATTTAGCCTTATTATACAACACTTCAAATAATTGAATCGATTGCACTGACATATTCAATTTAATAAATTTTTAAGTATCTTCATGTTGTGCTGTCATCAATATTCCATGTTACATTTTATATTTTCTTGTAGCATAATACACGACGTAGGTAATGATTATATTGTCTTTATGCTTTTTATTTATATATATTATGATAAGTATAGGTTAAATATCAATATGTCACAAACAGTATGAACCTTATAATTGAATAAATAAATTATAATAAAAGTGACCTGTCCATATCTACAATAAAATATGTTTTTAATAATATTTATTTAACTATTTATTGTTGAACGTTGCTACATTACAGACTCTATGTGTAAACACAATCAAAGTCCGTAAATCAAATAAATTAATATTGTGCGCTACTTTAGAAAGACTATTGCGCACTCTTTATGATCTGTAGCATATTAGAATCTGGCTCAATTATTAGATAAGATTTTAATTGCTGCTCGATTAAGCAGGGATGTCATTAAATTAATTTTATTAATTTTTAGGGAGCAAAAGTTAGACAGTTAGTGGTCTTGTTTCATTATATGACATGCATTTTTTGGCCAAATTCAAAGAAATTCATGTCAAAAGCAATTTAATCGTACCGTCGCTCGGTTATCTATCGTTCAAATTATCATATTTAAACCAAATTTTGACCAATAGGAGAGCGCAAAAAATAGATATCCCTTCTCAGAAGTCAAAAATCCACGTCAAAAGCAATAAAATCGTGTCGGTGCCGTCGTAGTGTGAACGTTTAGTTATATAGCAATCAAATTAAGACTTTTTATAGCAATACTATTACAATTACAATAAGTACGAACCGAATGAAGCAAATCTAAACCGAATTTTGACCAATAGGAGAGCGCAAAAAACAATTATCACTTCTCAGAAGTCAAAAATCCACGTCAAAAGCAATAAAATAGTGTCGGCGCCGATGCAGTGGGAACGCTCGTAACCGAGCGTTCCCACTGCGACGGCGCCGACACGATTTTATTGCTTTTGACGTGATTTTTTGACTTCTGAGAAGTGATAATTGTTTCTGCGCCCTCCTATTGACCAAAATTCGGTTCGAATACACTTTAACCAATAATCTCATAGCATAATTATGTTTCTTTTGCTTATTTTACCCTGAGAAATAAATTGGCTTGTTTTATATTTTGCACCTAGATAAATGAATGTTATAAAACTGTAATTAGCTTTAGAGCTTTAAGTAGGTTTGGTTTGGGTTTGAACACCAAATGGACGTTTCGCAACTATCAAATTGAGTTTCATAGATATTTTAAAGCAACATTAATTTCACTAGCGTTTATCAGTTAAATTATATTATCGTTAGTGGAAATATATACCTATTGGTAAAAATGTATTAGGACTTCACTGGTAAAAATATAACTTTACCTAAAACACACATTCACTGTAATATTTATACTTCGCATGTAAATAAATAATGAGAAGTATACAGGCGGCTCCATTTTTCCCTACCCCCCCCCCCCTTCATCTTTTCATATTATATGCACATAAAAAGCAATGTTCAAAACATTTTTCAAGTGTGATGATATATGTATATTAATGGTTATCAGGCATTTGACTCGAACAAAAAATAAGGAAAATCTAATTTAACTTTATCTATAGATCGGGGCATAGAATCAATATTTGTTAAATTTTTTATTATTTTCAAATATTCAACTTAGCTCTTAGCTATTTATGGATATTTATTTTTTAACTCATTCAGTTGAGAAACTACACTACACAAACGGGCGTTCCATCGCGAAAATGCCGCCCCCAAGCAAATGCCACCCGAGACTGTCCTCCCCTCTTCCGTCCCCTTTAACCTTTTATGCTTTTAGTCATCGTAGCGCATTAATTTAACCTGCCGGGTCACTTTAAAAAATTGTAATGATTCATCTGAATTTAAATTCTATAATAATCATTAAATCAGAAATACCTAATAAGATAAAAATTGAAAAGCACTAGGGTTTATATGGGATTTAAAACTAGATTCGGCTATTTTTTCTTTGGTCTTTTATTTTTAGCAGCATATGCTAAAAATAAAGGCAACCTATGACCCGCGGGTCACCAAGTGACCCGTTTGATGATTTGAAGTGACCCATTTCAGTTATGCAAATATCATTTTTTTAACGTCTTACGATGTCACGACTAGACCACATATATGGTTGTTAGGACCAAAAATATTCACTGACTCGAACAGTGTTTTTAATAGTCACATTTTAATTATTTTGACCCGCAGCCAAAAAAGGTTGCCGAGGCCTAATGTAGTGTTTTTAAATTGAAAAAAATTGATATACATATAAATATGGTAATTTACCGCATTTTGTCCTTTGCTTCCTCGAACGAATCGGTGTAGTAGTAAGCGTTTTGGTACGAAGTGATGATGCACTCTTCGTGAATAGTGACTTCTGGATCGAAACGCTTGATCTTATCCTTGGTAACAAGAGCGTGTTGTAGTTCAGCTACGGAAGATAGAAGACCAGCTCCGTAAACTTTCAAAGTGCCATCGCTTAAACGGCATAATCCAAACTCGACGGTAAAAAAGTACAACTGTAAATATAACACATAGATCAAGCACTGCTTTTTATAAATACTAATTTTATTTTATTTACCGTCGCCAATTTAGCTATGTCTTCTTCGGAAGCGCCTAGCGAGGCTAGTCCAAGTTCTTGAGAAAATTGGGCGAAGCTGGGATTGGCCAACAGAGGCATGTGACCCAACAACTCATGGCAGCAATCCCTGGAATTTTTATTGATAGATAAAAAAACGTCACAAAGAATTTAACCGATAAAATTACACAATTAATCGTTTATTCAAATACGGTAATTTATTTTTATCGCAAATATCAGCGAGTGAGAGTAAATAAAATACATTTCTTGAGAAACAATCAGATTTTTAATTTTCGCAAGATAATCCAAGACCTCGCATTACCAGACGTACTAGGAAAAAATAATCCATTGTGATTGTGAGTAATAATACATTTTTATAATCACCAGAATTAAGTTCAGCTGCGATTAAATTAATTCAGCAAAATTGATGGAACGTTTTAAATACATATTTTTATCGTTATTGTATATACAATAGCGCATTATGTTTGGAACGAATTTGATACACATAAATATAGAATCCGTATTGGTGTTTGTTTTATGTGAATTTGCGTATAAATTAAATAAGTAGAAATATATTAAACGCGATGGAGTTTAATAATATCGTTGGCTTAATTTGCAATAGAAATTAATAGCAGTCCCAAAAGAATACAATATTCAACATTTTCAAAACTATCTGAGGAGAAGCGTAAACAAAAAATTGTATCTTAGGAACGAGAATTGACAGGCAAACAAAAGAAGTTTAAAAATAATATTCAAAATTCAGAAATTATTAAAGATTGTTTTATGATGACTGTTTTGAAAATATCCAGTTGAACCTAATGACTATGCAAAATATAATCGCATCAATGTCACCAAATATAAAGAATCAATGAACAACGAATTCAAAGAAATTTGCTTATTTTCATTGGCTATTGATGAATCAACTGATGTCACTTCCAGGGCCCAGTTAATAATATTTGGTCGTGAAATAACATACGAGTCTGGAGTGTGCGAAATATTAATTGGAAAGAGTTCATTAATAGACCAAAAGAAAGGTGGTGATATGTTAATTGGACTTCTAGAAGTGTTCCAAAAGTGTTCCAATCATTTCATTGCATAATTCATTAGGAGAGTTTGTGTTTGTTATCATGTTATGAAAGTTGTGATTAAAACAATTAATTTTATTATATCTCATGCCCTTAATCACAGACAATTTAAACAATTTCACAAAGAAATTGATAGTGAATATGGTGACTTATTTTTTATGAGGAAACATTAGAGCGGTTTTTAAGATTGAATTTTTACGACTGACTGAAAAAATTAAATTATTCGCGATATAAGAAAACCAGATTGATTATGCAACTTAGCTTATCTTGTTGATATTACGCGACTTCAGATCAATAAATTAATCAAATTTACGGTTATATTGCTTCTTTTCAATGTATAGTCCGTCCAAGATGTTAACGCTCATCATCGTTGTGTTGGAAACAAGGTGCGTGTACGCATGCATGCATACATATACAGTTTTCCGCGAACCAGTACTAATTCAGGGCTGTTTTAATGGTAGGGTAACCATACGTTTGAAATTGAATTAAAAATTAATATATGTTATATTTTTATTTTAAATTATTGCCATGTTGTGTTATTTTGTAATCAATAGAACAATTCCTGTATTATTCTATTGGTATTTTTATATTCAACCTGAAGAGTGATTCCAAAACTGCTATCATGTATTTGAGTTAAATATGTATATAAATAAATAAAATAAATAAGAAAGTAATATTTTACATTATCTTCAACAAATTAAATTAAAATAGGAAAAATTTATTGAACGGTAAATTGCACATGGTCACCCTATTATATTCTCTCACCAATACTGTAGCAATGAGCGTTCATATCTTGGACGGACTATAAATTAATATATTTATAACCCAATTAATGTCTAAAAAGTTGCCACACTTTCCTTGTCATAACTTTTTTCCTACAAGTTTAATGTAAAATTTAAAAATATGTATGTGGAAGCTACTGACAACTTAATAATAGCCTTCAGAGATCGCTTTTCTGATTTTCAGAAAATAAATCAGTTGCTTGATGTATTTAGCAAACCTTTCGTTATTTGCGCCTGAAAATTCACTAAAATCAGTTCAACATGCAAATTCTTTATCTTTATGCAAAATGACAAAAAAGGGATTTGTTGAATTTCTATCGCTGCGTCGATCAAAATAAGTATAAACTTTTAGTTGATAATGCATTAAAATACACAAGCTTTTTCGGTTCAAAATATATTTATAAACAAACTTTTTCAATAATGAACATTAACAAATCGAAAAGTAGAAACAGTTTGACAAATAAAAATTTAGAATCCATTTTACGTTTGGCAACTACAAAAATTGAAGCAAATTTTAAAAAAATTGTCAAGTTAATAGCATGTCATTCATCAAATTATTTTTTTTCTCAAATAAATGTTTATTATTATTTTAATCTTTTATTTTTTGTATTTTACATATATGTAATTAAGTTAAATTAAGACCATCGTAACCTAACAGATTACCCCAATGCGTCATGATGGTCGAAATTATGTTTATAAATATTTTTTCAATACACAAAAAATATATAATTAAGATAGTAAATAAAGAAGAAACAAACAAACAAAAAACATTAAATATTAAAATTATATGATATAGATCCGGATTAGCTCTTCGTAGCTGACGTCAATATGCAATGACAGCCATAGGCGAGTCGGTAAGCAAGACTTCTTAGCCCCAGCGGCTATCAAAAGAGGACGCGATCATGATTCTCGAATACGTTATGGAACCCAAAACAGCTGGATTGTCAACAGCACCCTTCAGTAGTTTGAAGCAATGCTTAGCTACATACAACTTTCTGCGAGAACTCAGCGAATCGTATCCTAACGCTTTCCAAATTATAGATCCCGATTCAATAATACTACGAACTAAGGTGTCATAGAAGACGCGATTAACTGAAAGGCGTTCCTCATAACAAAGTCGAGCATCTTGGAAAAGTTATCACAGACGTTGCGTATGTATAGAGAGAACCTCCACTTACTCTCAAAAGTGATTCCGAGGTTATTGGTGGAAGTTTATCTAGCCAAAAAGTTCCCATCAAGATCATAGGAATAAACTGATGCTGAACGGGATCAAGAAAATGACACAGTATCACTTTTCAACACTATATATCTAAATAAAGCAGCGTAAGCCACAGCTTCCACTTGTTATCCAAAAAACACGCACACTAAACTAATACAATCGAATTGTACGAGTTGACAACCAGATACTGTGATATTATATATTATTTATTTTGTACGAAATGGGCTGCAATATTTACATTCATAGACGGATGTGATTCAGACGAAAAACCTTAATATAATATATAATGTGTAGCTTATATGATGTGAAATAATATTTTTTAAATCAAGTTAATAAACAACTTTAATTATTTGGTGGCTCGTCGTAAGGAATAATGCATTTGCAATGCATCAGGCTGTGCATCTCTGGAATAAACAAATATTTTACGAATATTCATATAGTTAAAAATCAGGCAAATAATTCGATTGAGAACATATATAAGAGAGAATAAAACTTTCCGTGAAAATAACTAACTGTTCTGATTAGCTGTTGCATTTTCCACTCCATAAAATAAAATCGTGATTAGAGCAAGCACGTACGATGCGATACTTTCCTTTTCGCTTGCTCGCGTGTTAAGTGACGAGAGTGAGTGAGAGATAAGGGCGTGCGTTCCTCACCGTACGCGTCTAGATTATATTCGTTCTAATCCAGACTCCTTGCGATTTAACCGATTATTGTGACTATTAATCTTAATCGCATTAAAAATATATATTATATTCAGACTTACGGTTCAGGTGTATAGAAAGGATCAGACGAGTGACGTATATATTGAGTGCAATGAAACACTCTAAATGCCAGACCAGAGAGGAAGTCTCTTGGTGATAGATAGCCAGCGACTGGACGCAGTTGAAATCCTGTCTTCCTCTTCAAAAATGCACTCACGTCTTCCAGCTAAAAAAATATTAAAAAAATCACTTCTGGAGTCAATATCAAATGTATCCATATCCATATATTTAAGTTCTTTATTATATATGTAGAAATGTACAGTAAATGAGTCTTCAGAAAAGCTATATTAAACCGATTTTTTATTTTACTCAAAAGTAAGTAATTTCAACAGGTCTGATATTGATTCTGAGATTCACAAATATTTACCTGTGGTAAGTTATCCTCTCTATATCCGCAATACTTGACGAGCTGCGGCCAATTCTCCAGATATTCCAGACACGCGTGCTTGAGGTACAACTTGTGCAGTTCGCGAAAAACGACACTCCTAAATTGATTGAAAATGATACTCAATATATTGCAGTATGACTAAGTCGATGAATTGACGTAAACGAAGTAAATAAATTGAATATAAAGTTTCGCAAAACATCGTTCCGTAGCAGCGCAATTCAATTTCAAATACAAACAAGCGCTTGATTGGAGAATCTATACTTCAGTCGACAGCTGCCAATTAACTAACACGTTTTTCATAATTGGAATTGTGTTGACATACAGACCCCAGTCAATATTCACACTTGAGAATAAAATATCGCGCTTACGAGCAAACCTCGATCTAATCGAATCGCGTCGATAATTATTCACGAGATAAGGAAAAGTTATGTAAACTTAAAGTGATTTTAAACAATTGACTGCTAATTTATAATCAGTCGCAAATTTGTTTCCTCTGTGCTAAATATAAAAATACAACTGAAATTTATTATCAATTTATTTTTGATTACGTCAATGATGTATTGAACAGCCATATTGCAACATATTTGTGTGAATTTAAACCAGAAGACGTTCATCCGTCGTTACTTATGAACTCTGTTTTGATATAGTTATAACGATAGATGAACTATATCAGTTCTGCAGAAATATTTTTATTATAAATTTAATTTTAATATAATATTTGATTTTTCCATATGAAAATTCAAGATGCAAAATTCCTCGGCTATTCTACTATTTCGCAAAACCCATTTAGAGATTTAGTGAGAGTGGTGTATCGAAAAGGGGGCAAGAAATCCCAATTTAACAGTCCGAAAGTATTGTTTCACAATGTAAGTTTTATGACACATTTTGTTTCACCATCGAGCTCAAACATTGCCGTTTAACAAAAAAAAAAAAATGCGAGTATTTGCAAAAAATACACACGGCATACTCGGAGGACGGTTGTACACAAAAAATTGCATTTAAGTCTATTGTTATTTATAATCGTTAATCTTGATCGCTTGTTATCCATCGGTTGATGGTGAGCTCTCTACCAAGAGATGGAAACAGATTTTTTATACTCCAATGTAATTTTGATAGAAATTACACAGAATAAATAATTAAATTTAATAATTAATATTTATTATTGATTTAAAAGTAACAAAAAATATTTATTCTCATATTTTTGCAAATATGAAAAGACCAAATTCTGCATGTAAAATTAACTGATTCATAAATAGAAGATTATAAAAAAATTGTTCTTTGAAATTTATAATCCGCGAGAGTTGACAATGTCGGCACTTCATTTTTGTTGTCAACAATTATTAATATATTAAAATTATTCTATAGCAAATTAATATATTAAAATTATACCACCACAAAATTTAAATGAAAAGTAGTTCTGAAATATTTCTTTGCCATTTTTTCTATATTACTTTGGTTTGATCACAAAATCATGTCTGTGGACTTTATAATTTATGTATTATGACTAAAATTAAATCATTCTATGGTTCAACTTTATAAAAATTACAACAATGCAATATAATGATGAATTTATCAACCGTAATAGTATTATAACAAACAATAAGCTTATCCGGCGGTGTAATTAATTTATAAGTACTAATTTTCAGCGTCGACAGCCATTATTAAATTACATATAACTATTTTAATGATTGAATCATATGTGTTTATGCATACAATATATATATACATACATTGTTTATAACAAATACACATAAATAGTTATTTGATTAGGTAATTTAAATTTAATAATATGTAGGAGGCCTATTTATATTTATAGCCAAAATTTGACGGCACTCTGGTAACACTGGCGTGACGGATTCTATCGACTGGCAACCTTTGGCGCGTACGCACGCGAAGTAATCCTAAGTAAGACAGTAAAAACGGCAAAAAAATATTTCAGAACCACTCTTGTTTCATCTTTTGTCCGTGAACGTGGGAAAATTTTATATGTGTGCTTATCGAAAAACACATTAAACGGCTCACCCGTCCCAATATATTATTAATAGCAAAAAAGTAAGGATTAACAATAACTTTATGAAGTGCCGACCATTGTCCACTTTTTTAATAAAAAATAGAAATTATTCTATTATACCGTGTGTATTTTTTGAAATTGTTTAATGAAACATTCAATGTAAAATTTAGTGAATTTAAATTAGTATCTTTAAAAGAAATTTACAACATAATTTGTAAATTAAAAAAATAATTCACCATTGATGAATTAGATGTAAATATAATTAAAAAACTTGGGAAATACTAGGTACTAAATTACATCTAAATAATTTTAAATCATCTGCATTATGTATGACATAAATTAATATACGCGAAGAGGTTTAACTTTTAAAGAACTCCCGAAAGGGAAAAATATTTTTTTCGACAATCGACCGCTATTGGAATTACCGAGTTAAATCATCGCAGCAACCGACACTTTTTTACTAATTATCCATGACAGACCTTATCGAAGACTTTCTAAAAATCTGTATATACGACAGCTAATTGAATTCCGACTATAGTGATATTGGTCCAAGAAACATATCGAAATGATAAAAGCCATATCTATAAATCAATATTCAATAAATTTAACGAGTTTTTCTAAGAAGTACAACGAATCACCATGGTCATGGATAGAGATAGATGACTTGTCCCTGTTTATTAGTAGATAAAAATATGGAGCAAAGGTTGCATTAAATATATGATTTAGTGTGGTACTTATAGTATAAGCGAGCACTACCTTCGTTTCTGATACATATGTAAGTACATAAAACAGGTGACTTACTATATACTGATAGATACACGAAAGGGGGTAAAGAGGCGATGGATTGCTGAATCGGGCAAATACCCCATAGTGCGATCGCTTGCGTCGCACTATGGGGTATTTGCCCGATCTGGGTGGCCAAAATTATTTCTCCATTTTAGTTGATTCCATAAGTGTTCTTAGTCAAATATATAATGGTATAAGTATTAAAAAATAAATTATAGAAAATTTTTTTTTTTAAATATAAAAAAAAAAAAAAAAAATTCATGAAATAATTCATGCAATTTTATTTTAGTAAGTATTTTAAGTATTTCTTAAATTGTAGGCCCGAGGAAGAGGAATTCCGTGTTGAACGGTCGTACGAATTTCGCCGCATCAAGTGTTAAAAATAAAAAATAAATTGTATATGTCACAAAGTTTGATATTTGCTATTTTTTTAACAAGAAAAAGTATTTGACTAGTATTTTATCATACTCGGTATCGTTTTCATTTTTAAATATGTGTATATTTGGTAATTCTAAGCAAATTTTTATTTTATTTTATTAGTACGCGATCCACAATTTGAGGTTTACTGATTTTACCATAGTAATCATGTTATTAAAAAATCACAATCATTATAAAACTGTATTTTAAATTTGACGTTAGCATGTCACCTAATTAAAAAGTTATAATAGTTTAAAACGTTTAGGTCCTAACTTTCGCGACTAAGCCCCGTCCCATTTTTAAGAATAATGGTATGCAATGTGTTAAAAACCGCAAAAATCCGCAGCCAATTTTACATGTATCATAAAGAGAAAGGCACAAGCTTTATATTGTATATAAAATCTACATTAAAAAGTGGTGGGAAATATAACTAATGAACTCAAAATTAGAAAAAAAAAAATAGGAAAAAGTACTAAAAAATGGTACTTATTCAAAACAATATTGTGTGTTTAATATGACAGCAACTGCAACAAAGAGCTATGAAACGTAGAAACAAAAACATGCTTTATCACAATCAATGGTTTGTATTTTTAACTGTACTCAAATAAAATTATAATAATTGTCCAATGTACGAGTATGCAATCGACGCCGAGAAAACGATGCGTCCACTCGAAGGGATGACTGACTTCCGACCGATCGTGGGGGTGCTAGCGTTATGCAAGGAGTGGGGGAATTGCTGATTATTATTCGCAAAATTATCAGCTTTACAGAGCAACTTTTTTTTTACCTGCGCTTAAATTTTCATAATCGACTTTTGGCCCTCTAGATCAAGCAAATACCCCACCGTGCGTCGAATAAACAAGAAGTAGTATATATTAATCATATACAAACTTCTTTCATATATGATGTATGTGTACCGACTATCGATAAACATTATCATCGTTTTCATTTATTTTACTTGTTGCTTATTTGCCTTCCAATATTTGTTTTACTTTCAACTTTATCCATGACAGCACTGTTTATAGATCTATATGGCTCCCTATATACTACATATGTACATACAGACATAAAGCACTTATACTTGTTTGAATAGGTCGGATTCAACACGATTTCTGCTTTATACAAATCAAGCCAATTACGCTTCAAAGCGAGCAGCGAGAGAAATACACGAAAATCATTTTGGACGAAGTAAGATACGAAACTTATTGTTTAAAAAAGTAATGGATCATTGTATTACATATATATTGTGTTTTTAATAATATTAATAACTAAATAATCACTTACCATGTACTTATCTCTTCTTCGGTGTATTGAACTTTGGGAATCGGTTGACCACTGCAAACAATACAATCAATCAAAACTGTATTAACATTTAAAAACATATATGCAATAAACTGACAACAAATCGACAAGGAAGATGCCGGCATTATAATATTTATTCTGTCGGACTCGAATCAATGTATTGTCGGTAAAATGCAATGGACCCATACTATTTGTAGGTGTTAGCGATTGCCGCAAACTGCTCTCTGCGTTTTCTGTAAATCGGATCCTTAAATCCAGGATGATCAGCGTCCAAATCTGATCCGTACATCAGCACGTTCTGAGCCCTGTCCAGATCGGATATCTTCTTGGGAAACCATGGCATCTCGTCAAAATCTATTCAAAAAACACTTCAATAATATATCATCCGATTCGTCAATCGTTTGCTATGACTTATTACAGTACCAAAACTGGCAGCTGCCGATAGAGGAGTCGGAGGTGGAAAGTTGTCGTCTCCTTTGACTCCAGACGGCATAAAGTGTATAGTAGTGACTTCCCTCCTCAGCATCCTGTTCAGATGGTCCATTCTCCTTCTGTCACACTCGATCTCAACCAAGATATCTGCCTATATATAAATAACCATTCATATATGAGTAAAAAATATTTAATTTAATCTAATACTGCATCATTTCGAAAACGTCTCAATTTTGTAAAATGACTTCTCATTCATTAGTAAAAGTGTTGTTTGGTACAATAAGCTCTTTAATAAGGGACCGACTCTTGAAAAAATCATAGCAAGAATATATTCATAATAAACCCTCAAATAACGAATCTGAACTAAGCTACTTGTTTGAGATGTATGTACTGACGTAATTCAGGTATAAGTTTCTTTAGCCCTATTTTATGCATAAAAGAAATAAAATTTTAAAGCATCCCTTTCTAGGAATTACTTCGACAATAAACATTATTATTCAAAGGGACAGACTGTATTTTTTTGACGCGGCTTCGTTTGTATTATAATTTGCTTGTAAATTGTTGTTGACTTCATTGCTTTTTAAACCTATAAAAAATAAAAAGCATGGGAGGAAATATTAATGAGCAAAAAATCAACAACAGCACCAGCTGAATTATATTAATATGTTTTTATGGATTGTATTATGAGTA
Organism: Plectrocnemia conspersa; assembly: GCF_051122295.1. Lineage (NCBI taxonomy): Eukaryota > Metazoa > Arthropoda > Insecta > Trichoptera > Polycentropodidae > Plectrocnemia > Plectrocnemia conspersa. Next base: position 21,180,920 of record NW_028277170.1, read on the forward strand.
ATTTGATGTAGCAAAATAAATAAATAATGCATTCAGTTTCATGTTGGTATTTCGCTACTTGAATGACAACGAGATTCGGAAACTAACAAACAAATATAACGATGATCTTTGTGTGCTGTTATCCTAAGAAATATTACATTTAAAATCAATATATGATGCAAAAATTAAAATTACAAATATTTTATCAATACAGTTGCTAAATAAAATAAAACAATTTAATCTTGAATCAATATTTTTCAATATTGTTATTGATTTAACATAATTTCGTATAGTACCAACAGGGATGTCAGGGACAGAAAAATGCATGTCATTTAATTTAATACGTTGTAATATTTAAAAAGTTAAAATGACGTCCCTGATTCTAAACCAGAAATTTTCAGGTTATCCCTAATAGAACATTTAAAAAAAACAGTCTTAAAATAAAATATTTTTTAAAACATTTCATTTCAGTAAAATTATATTGAAATACATTTTCACCAATAGATATATATTTTACCAGTGAAAATATAATTTATCTGGCAGGTGCAAGTAAAATTATATGGTTTCAACTTTTTCATATGTATTAATAAATATAAACATGCGATATTTTGTTAGTATTTTTTTAAGAAAATAAAATTTAATATTTTCAGATAAACTTAATTAAATCAATCAATTACATAGTTTCCATTATTGCTAATGACTATCTCCCTTCTTTCTGTCAACTTTTTAATCTCATTAGAATAAAAACTTTCAGGTTTCGATGCGAAGAATGCATCTAGTGATGTTTTTACCTCATCTGTTGTACTATTTTTTTTCCATTTAAATAATTTTGTAGAGATAAAAGCAAGTGAAAATCAAAAGGAGCTAAATCAGGAGAATAAGGTGGATGCTTTAAAACAGCTCCTTTAATTTATGCTGTGTCATCATTGCATTGCGCATTGTCATGATGAAAGACGACACCCTTGCGATTGCTAAGTTCAGGTCGTTTGCTTACGAGTTTTAATTTTTGCAGCTGTTCACAATATCTATCAGCATTAATTGTTTGGTTAGGTTGCAATAAATCATAATAAATAATGCCCTTCATATCCCACCAAACACAAAGCATTATTTTTTTAATAATGTTCTGCCTTTGGAGTGTTAATGGGACTTGGTCCAGTGTCACTTCCTAGTTTGATTGTTATAGACAAACAATTTTTCATTCCCAGTCACTAGTCGATGCAAAAAAGGTTCATGCTTTTGACACGCACACAAAGAAACACATGTGGCAACTCGGTCCAGCAGGTTTGCGGGTGACAAGTTGTGCGGGACCCAAACGTCGTACTTGGAAACCATTCCAATGCGATTCAGATGTTTCACCACCGAAGATTGATTGATACCCATCTTCATTGCGATGTTCCTGGTATTTTGACGTGGATCAGCTTCAAGTATGGCATTCAGAACATCATTATCAGTGGTTAAAGGGCGCCCTACTCTTTCTTCATCAGCTGTTCACAGATCTGAATTTAGCAAGCCATCGTTGACTGTTTCGAACATCGACAGCACCTCTGCCGTACACATCACATATGTTTTTGATTGCCAAAGTTGCATTATAGCCTTTATCGAATTCAAAAAGTAAAAAATGTCAAATATCGACTCTTCTCTGACATTTTAAAAAAATCTCAACCGCTGACGATAGACTAAAAAAATGTTAGAAGAAACTCTCGTTTATATAATACAAATACAACACAGTTGGTTAAATAAAATATACGATAGTCAATGTAAAAATATGACGTTACTTATGCATCAACCTATATAAATGTCACAGTGAATGTATATTTTTTTGTAAAGTTATATTATTTTCACTGGTGAAATCCAAATACGATTTCATCATTAAATATACGTATTTCTACAATTAAAAATATAATTTAACTGATAGGTGCTAGTGAATTAATAAGCTGTTCTAAAATGTCTATGAAGCCCTATTTAACAGTTGCGAAACGTCCATTTTCTGTTCAAACCCAAACCTAACCTAATAAAAGTTCTAAAAATAAATATAGTTATAGAACTATCATTAAATCAAATCAAGGAGAAAATAAACGGAAGAAATACAGACACATGTCGCATCTCGCATATTGTACTTCGATATTACACTGTTTTAAAAGTATGATAGCTATCCTTAACGATGTTACTACATACTTCTGATATAAGAGTTTTGCTCAAAGAATATTCAAACCGAAATTTGATCAATAGGAGAGCGCAAAAAACAATTATCACTTCTCAGAAGGCAAAAATTCACGTCAAAAGCAATAAAATCGTGACGGCGAAGTCACGATTTTTTGCTTTTGACATTGATTTTTGACTTTTGAGAAGAGATAATTGGTTTTTGCGCTCTCCTATTGGTGAAAATTTACATGAGGTGCATAAATGTTACAGTGAGTTATATATTCACTAGTGAAGTTTAAATACAGTTGCACCAGTAGATATATATATATTTCTACTAGCAAAAATATAATTTTATTGATAAGCGCTAATATGCTGCTCTAAAATGTTTATGAAGCGCAATTCGACAGTTTCGAAACGTGCATTTGCTGTTCAAACCCAAACCTAACCAAATGAAAGTTATAAAACAAATAGTTTTAGAACCTTAAAGTCCAAAATACAAACTATGCTAACTCATCTCAAGGTAAAATAAGCGGAAGAATACGTATAGATAGACATCGCATCTCACATATTGTTCCATAGTTTTACTGCATTTCGATATTACACTATGTTTTAAAAATATGATAACTATTCTTACCGATATTACTATGGATTTATAATATAAAAGAGCTGATTAAAGTATATTCAAACCGAATTTCGGTCAATAGGAGAGTGCAAAAAACAATTATCACTTCTCAGAAGTCAAAAATCCACGTCAAAAGCAATAAAATCGTGTCGGTGCCGTCGCAGTGGGAACGCTCGGTAACGAGCGTTCCCACTGCGACGGCACCGACACGATTTTATTGCTTTTGCCGTGAATTTTTGCCTTCTGAGAAGTGATAATTGTTTTTAGCGCTCTCCTATTGGGTAAAATTTGGTTTTGATGTCTTTATTCGACTCTCACTCGTAATATTGTTATAAAAGTATTAATATAAACGCTTGATAATCAAGCGTTTATATTAATACATGGACTAGAAATTTTATATATGGCAGCAATAAAGCAGTAAAGAAAACACGACTAATTATCAGATAAATATTATGAGTAGATCTTTTTAATAATTTGTAATGCGTCATTAATAAAATATGGTGCAACGGTGGCTAATTTTTATATTTATTTGAGCATATAAATGGTTAACTCGTACATATTATTATTTATTGAAGAAATTATATTACGATGTTAAAAAACATATAAAATGCTATTTTTGTTTGAGGCCCGGAATCATCGTTTTCCCATGGCCCGGGTTCATTCACGGCGGCCCTGACAATGAACACAATAATTGCCATCTCTTTTGATTATTTTTCTCTCATTTAGAGCATAAAAAAAGTAAAATTAAAACATGTTTTTTAAACAATCGATATTTGTATTACTAAAATAGATATTGATGCACTGATATCGAAAGAATATTATTATATTTTTTTGTGTATAAAGTCAAATTATAATCGACCCATTAGTAATATGAAATATATATTAATTATTATAATTATTATAAAATTCTATATGCGACCCTTGACATTTTTTTGTTGGAATGTGGCTTACAAGATCCATAACGTATGCCACCACTTGAAAAAATAAAGGTAATAAATGGATCAGAAGAAAGATATATTGATCGCCGAATATGTGTACGACACGAGAAGAAAAATAATCATTACAACAATATAGGAATTAGCCTAATTTGTTAAAATAGTGAAACAATTAATTATAAAATAGTATTACAACTTACAAGCTCGATTTTATTTTATTTTTTATCACGATATTTTTTTGTGACATATAGATAGGGTTCAATCCCAGGTTTTTCGTATATTAGTAACCGAATTATTCCACTGTGTGTATTGAAGCTATTAATATGTTTTTAAAAGCACGTATTTTTAACCATATTTGTCAAATGAGTGAGTAATATTGTAAACATCTACCTGATTTAAGTCCGCCTCGGATTTCCTGGATTCGATGTGCAGCACGTTGATGCCAAGGTCCTGGAACACATTCAAAACCTTGGCCAGCCCTCCAACCTGATTCTTCAGGGAGAATATTATGGAGGTCTTCTCGCTTTCGTCTATCGCTCCCGATCCCGAGGGATCGGTGAGCGGAGGTGGACGACGCTGGTGGATGGGACTCCCCTGCTTTATAGCCCATTCTTCTCCGCTTCTGTACAGCCAGAGTCCCAGGAGGCCCTTGCCGGAGCCGCTCATGACTTAGATATACATAATTAAAATACATAATGTAAATAAATAATATACGAACGTAATTAAATATTGAGCGCTAATGAGAATTATGGAATTCATATGTATTTATTTTTACATATAAAATTATATTTAACATATGCTTTATTTAAAAATAATGCGTTACAACAAGATAAAGCTATACCAACTGAGTTAGAAGTATTAAAACCACCAGATATCTATATAATTAATTTTAAATTAATATGTGTTATATAATTTTTAATCAATATATGTCACTCTGCAGTTTTTTTTATTAAAAAGTGACATATATTATTTTTATGTCTGATTATTACATATAATATTATAAATAAATCAAAATATTTTGATGTCCCTAATAAAAGATATGGTGTCCCAAATAGCAAAATAAATTACTGTTATTTCCTTGATTTGATTTCTGGTAATATTATAATCAAATATAATATATATTTTATATTAAAAAAACATTCTATTCTACTTTAAAATTTATTATTAAAATATTAATCCCAAGACCCGCAGAAACTTAGATGACTTTTTCGCGCAAAAAAATTAATTGATAATAATCTCGTAAATATTTTTTTTTAATAAAACAATAATATTATTATTTTCTTAATTATTTATAAATTTGCATTTAGCCCACTGTGCGTCTGCAGAAAATTTTGAATACCAACGCCGCGCCGACGGCAAAAATACAAGTCATGCTATCCATTAAATTTTCTATAAAACGCATATAAAACATTTATTTTTGTGTATTAATATTGATTATCTCACTATTAAAATTATATATTTTAATCATAAACCAATATCCCGATTAAACGGCATTTTGTCCCAAATAGCACAGTGAGTCTTCAAGCTTCTATTCTAATACTGTACATATTTATATGCAAAATCTGTTTAAATATAATAGAGATGAACTAAATCCGACAACAAAATCCTATCTCTCTTGGAATACAAATAATAACGTTTGTTTTCTTATTGAAATTTATGGTCTCTACAACACTAATAATTTATTCATGCATTTATAAATCGTTTGGCTACCATAATCAAATATCGTAGTGATTTTTAAATTAAAAAAACACTTTTATCTACTTTAAAATTTATTATTAAACTTGCAAAAAATTTGATCAATTATAATAAAATCCTAATAAAACATAAATATTTTTATTTTATTCCTAATTATTTGTACATCTGCACATAACCCACTGTGCGTCTGCACTTTGATTACCAACGCCACGCCGACGGCAAATATACTTTAAAGCCTGATTAAAAAAATACTATTCTTCGTCAAATTTTGTAAAACCGCATACTGAACTATTACATTGTTATTTAAATAATATATTTTGCTTTTGATTAAAATGTCTTAATGTATTATTTTATTAATTTTATAATTTATAATATATTTTATTAATAAATATATATAATAATATAATAATAGGTTTAACCCAACTGTCTCCTATAATACTGTAGATTTTTATATACAAAATCTGTATATAATATAAAAAGAACAAAGTCCTATATGGCTTCGTGTTTTGACTGTTCCGAAATATAATTAAAAATGTTTGTTTTCTTATTGAAGTTTATGGTCTCTACAAGATTATTAATTAATTCAAGCATTTTATATACTTTCTAAGTTTTTAAACTGCTTGACATCATAATTAAATTTAATGCATATTTTTAGATTGAAAAATAAACTTTATTAAATACAGATTTTATAACCCAGCTTTAAGCTAATGCTATAAGTTTTTTGTATCATAATCCATAATAACAATTAACTACAATAATTTTTATTATTATATGATTTTTTATTAGATATATATATTATAAATATTATTTAAAGAAATAAAAATAATGTTAATCTAGAGCACAAAATTCTGATTTTATTATTATAAATAGCATACATAATAAAAATGTTATTATTGCAATTAAAATATCAAGGCTTATGCTCTTTACATTGTCTTAAATGCTATTTTATATATTTTATATCCAATTAATATGCATCTATTATAAAGCCATAATTCATCATCTACTACTTATGTATGTTTCAGATCACCCAAAGTAAAAAAAGCTTTCAAAAGCTATTGAATATAAGTGTAAAAATATGATAAAAAATATTGTTTATTTAATGACAATAAAAATATCTCTGGGTTCGCTTTTGTATACTAATTAATATTTCTGAATCAATCTTACAGTAAAAATTTTTTATAGATTGAACTATGTTTGAATATATGTATATAAAAAAAAATATTCACATAATATGTTATATTAAATATATAAAATGATCATTATAGAAGTGATATTTGGATTCAATTAATTACTCACTGTTAGTTGCTTGTCCGCCTGCTAGATTCTACTCATTCCAGGGTCTCAAACACTCCTTATAAGGCTTTCACGGGGTTCGCTCTGATTGGACGCTTTCCAAGGAGGAGTGTGGGGTACCTCATTGGTTGAATCAACAGTTTGAAGCGACTCTTATCAATTTTGCTCTCTCTTCTAGCTGAATGTTCTCAAACGAAAGCTCATTCTTTCGCACAAAACGCTTTTTCTACCTTTTATTTTTTATTACTGACGACGAAATCAAAAAATGTGAGCATGTGAAACTCATTTTAAAATACCTGAGCTTGTTAAAAATCATATAAACTATTCGGCAAAACAGCTGTTCAATGTAATTTGATTTAATGCATAGTATTTTTATTTTTTTCCCATTTAGTTAAATTGCATTCTTTTTTAACTTAATTCATAAGTATCACCTATGCAATAAATCAAACTGTCATCTGCAAACAAACATATTTTACATTTTTCTATATTATTTAGTACTTGATCAAAAACACTTGAATATGTTATACTCAACTGACATTTAGAGAAGTGGAAACTATAAACTTTTTTATCGGACTGCAATTTAAGTGATTCTCGAAAAGATAGATCCAGAAAAAAACTGCCACCCCAACACTAGCTTCGATGAAGATTAACACAATTGCAGTAATTTTGTTCATCAAATTTTTCGATCCTTCAAAGTACGTTGCTCTGTGCTTACTTAGACCAATTTTCGACCTCTAAGTCCGACTTGTACACCTAAAATTAAATTTATATTTAGAACTGAATTTTTTATATTAAAAGATTATCAATATGTGAGTTACGGCATCCTTTTCCTTACAAAATAGCACTGCTAATAAGTAGAAACATTAGAGATTGCTCATTAATTTAGCAAAATTTAATAAATAAAAATTGATCACTAATGCTGCTAAATAACTATGATGATGCACATGCTACTCTTTAGCTGAAAATTGTCGAGCGTCGATGGTTTATCGATACCACCCTCAGCAAATTAATAAGATGCTTCATTAAATACTCGTTACATCAGGAATATAATATATTGCATATCAATTCTCCTGGGGAAATTTTGCACAGATATCTGAGAAAATTCCTCTGAATCCTCTTTAACATCAAGGAGTACTTCGCTTCGCCGGGATTAAGGAAAATGAAGCCATATTCAAGGACGCTACAGATCGTAAGTGACACGCGCTCCGCATAACTCTTTATCTTTATTCGAACGTCACTCAAAAGTTTATAAAAGTAAGATCGCGACGGCATCCGAAACCAATATTGATAAAATATATATATATAGTAGTGTGCAAAAGTTTGAGGCCACCTAATTTGATACGCTTATATGATATATGACACACAGTCATCCGCCTAATTTACAATCTACTTTCAATTTTTTGTATGTTATGGACCTTTTTCGAAATGGGTGAAAAAAATGTATTTTACGACATACAAATCTAGAACTTTTAATTGCTGTTAATAAAAAAATGCATATTATTTCAAGAATATTTTAGTTACGTTTGTGTCGTAGTTAGTTTAACAACATGCAGAAAGCCTAACATATTTTATTTGTGACTGGAATTATATAAAAAAATAGAGTTATTAGACAATTTTTTTATATAAAAATGAGAAGAATATTATCATTTAAAAGATATCAAATAGTATCGCTTCGTAAAAGTCTTGCAATGGTCAGGAAATATCATAAAAATATATTTTGTGACCATGGCAGGAGTATCACTGCCGAAATATCAAACAGTAAGTTTTTATCGCGATGAATTCCAAAATAATAAATTAGTAATAATCAATACTTAATTTTTGCCTCAACTGGTTTTTGCTAAAAAAAATATCACATTACTTGGATTTGAAAAATAAAATATAAAGATCAAAATAATATTCAAGATGTTATCATTTATGAGTTATTTCAAACAAAAATAAATATTTTTACCAGTTTAAAAATCATAAATATATTACAGAAAACTCAGCATTAATAAACATAAGAAATATGAATGGACCGAGATTAAAACCTTGTGGATTTCCTTAAATGGCAATATAATCAGATGACTTTTGTTGTCCAATATAATAATTTTCTAAAAAAATCCAATTCTAGTATTTTTTTATATTATAACATGACACACTTTATTAAAAACATTTTTCAGAATCAGTGTAGGTCAGAGATCACCAACTGGTAGTGCTTACTCAACGTTTTTTAATTTTCGTTTTATTAAATAGTAGGTTTATTCAGTAGCGTAGCTATGGAAGGGGAGCGAGGGAGACGGGCCGCCCCGGGCGGCACTTGCTTGGGGGCAGCGGATGTTCTGGAAATTTATAGAGCTATATAGAAATAAAATAATCCCAGTTGATTATCTTGTTAATTTATAACGTGTTAGATGTGTCACGTATCAAGTTTAGATGACTTATTTTATCACCAAATATTTTGTTCTAAAAAATGTATAATGGCTTTTATAACGAATTATTATTGAGTCTCTTGATCCCAAACATTAGTTAACAAAAAGATATACATATATCTCAGTTCTCCGTTAACCTGTTCTAGGGTTATGTTTGTGTTTGAAAAGTAGGTTCGCTATTATTCGTATCGGGTAAAAACGGAAAAAAGACGAGAGAAAATAAATCTTATCGTTCGAGTTTGATGGGCTTTCGTTGGCGCCTTAGAGGTAAAGTAGTGCGGTCACTGTATCAATTTCCATTGTTTAGCCAGAGAACCATCAGATTCACTCCACGGGTTTTATCTGGAACCATTACATAATTAGACTATGTATATATATGTATCTGTAAATGTGTATATGCTTATATTCAGGGCCGTTTCACTTTGGATATATGCAGCAACTCTGAAGACAAATGTTTTTGCGAAACTAAAACATGCATACACGAAGATACACGTTATCATTTGAAAAGTCAACGACTCAAATGTCACAAAGGTCTAGAAATTGATAATGATAATAAACATCATATAAAAATAATGCGATGATCCCGCGCTCGTGTACAATATTGTGAAAAATATATATATTTATCAAAATGTCACAAAAATACTACTATTATTACTACTGCCACTATGTATATAGGGTAGACTGGTACAGTGGTAGTGGTATACACATTGATAAATGGATTGCATTAAAGTGATTTTCCACTGCATGTTTTGCTAACCGAATGCTTAATCGAAAAGCTTTCAAGACGGTGGAAATACATCAGGTATGTTTACTCCATATATAACAATAGTTGCTCTTTTGCTTCATAGATTTTAATAAAACATTAGATCGCGTAAAATGTGATCATCTTAATTAATTTTTATTTTATTAATATTACTAATTATTTACACACATAAAAGATTTACTATTACAATTTACGCTATATTTTTATTTTGCAGATTTTCCTAGGAATATTATTACTGGCTGCACTCATTAAATCAAAATTAAATTCGGCGAGACCTGGACTATAAAAATGAATATAAACTGTAGCACCGTGTATCTGATAGATGAATTTAATTTTAGCAGTAAAGTAAGGATGCTCCGTGAATAATACGATTGTATGATCCTGTTATTATAGCGAGTGATTCATTTAATTATAGTTAAAACATAATAACATGATTAATGCGATACGCGCTTATAATTCGATTAATGCATTACACCTGTATAATTTTATTATTAATGTATTATAGTGGCAACATCCAGTCTGATATAATATTGAGATAAATCTATAATAACTACATATATTACATTTAATTAAAACTCGTAAGCGTCTCGAACTCAACAAATCAATAGAGTAGAATCGTTTGAAGTGTGGCTTTATATACATAGTTTCCAATGACTGACTTATCTTTATGATAAGATGCGATCAAGAACTTCTTTTAACCAACAAACAGAGGAATGTGGAGTACCTCGGACATATGATTCGAGGTCTGAAATGAGATTTTTTTGGTTCATTGAATATAAAATAGAAGCATAGTGTTCGAAATATAGTGTTTTCATGAATTTCCCACCATAAAATATAATCATTACTTCTCTGCGTGTCGTTCGTGTTTTCGTAGTCGCCGGCGACTCGCTAATTGAGGCACTCACATGTGTAAGCGTTAAAAACTTGGAAGGATGAGGTGGTCTGTATAAAAATGTATAATATAAATGCTGGTTTTACAAGAACGACTGACTGTGATTTTAACGATCGTTTGAAACACACTGTAAACACAAAACTACTGCTTCTGAGGCATAGTAAACTTAGCGAACCCGTGGCTTTTATACTTATATACTATTGAATACAATTGTTTATTATGCACATCAATTTGAATGAAATTATATGTTCATATATAAACTAGTGTTATATTAGGTAATCTCGTTAGTCTTTAAACTAACTGAATATTCAAATAATTTTAAAAGAAATTTGAAAAAAATTGTATATTTAAGCAACAGGTATAGCCGTTTTCTATCTCAATATACCCGAGTGACTAGTGCCGCTCTAAAATCCATGCTATTTTATGCGCTTTTATTTATTTTAAAATTCGAAACAATGTGACGCTATTTCTCATTAAAAAAAATGCTTTTATGCCTTCAAAAAACATTTGTGAATAGTATGTTTACCGGTTTGTCTACTATGACCGAAATTCGCAGAATTTGTTCGTTGAACAAAACAAAATGTTACAAAGGACCACCCTTTATTACCTTTAACGCAAATTTTTGTAACGTTTGTATTACTTTTTTTGTATTTATTGTTTCAAAAAGCAAATATTTTATTTCAATCAATTCAGTAATTCGATTATATGAAAATTCGCACAAAACAAATGCCAAAATTTACGTATATCTAACATTATTAGCTATTGTATATATGTATGTATGTATGTATGTATAATATAATACCATAAGCTCGATAGAATTATTTTTAATTAAATAATATTTTAAATGAAATTAATTATTTTTAGCACTAATTGGTTAAATAAATTAATATCAACGAGTTACTTAGCTTTTTGAGGGCTTTCTTACTCGCATCTAATTTGCCGACGTTGGGGGTCATCATCTTGGGTGTAATTTTGACATTATCTCAGCCGCCGCAGACCCTTGAGCGGCGTCGTCTTTGATTCGATCTTGTCTTTTATTATTTTTCCGTTTGTTTGTTTGTTACTAAGGGAACAACAAGAGAATTAATTTTCGAATTGGCGATTAAATGCTTTGATGAAAAATTTACTTTGGCAAACACTTTTAATGTAAAACACCATATAAACTAAATTTAAAGAAAAATAGCACTAAATAAAAGAGAAGACACGAAAGAAATTTAAGTTTTAGATCAAGCTAAATTAAATTTTAACAAAATTCATACAAACCAACCAATTCGAAAATTAGTAACAAACAAATAAATCCCTTAGTAACAAACAAACGGAAAAATAATAAACACAAGATCGAATCAAAGACGACGAACTCAAGAGTCTGTGGTGGCTGAGATAAAGTCAAAATTACGCCCAATAGACCCCAACATCGGTAGGAATAACCTGAGAATTTCTGGTTTAGAATCAGGAACGAGCAAATGTAGGGTAGGAGCAAAAGCTGGCCAGTCAATGGTTGTTTTTCAATAATTTGATTTCATTAAGATTCTTAGTATTTCATTAAATGATATGCATTTTACTGGTGAAATTTAAGGGAGGGGGGGCAAATGCTCTCACCTCATATTTTTTTTGAAATATCAATATTTTTATTTTTTAGTTTATTATTTTTATCAGATGCATTGTGTATTGTGTTATAATTTGTGTTTTTTGTTTACCGGTTTCACCCTGCTCAGAATTAAAAGCCAAAAATAAGAAAGTGATATTTAAAAAAAAAAATGGCAACACTGGTGAACCTCCACATGAAAAGGTCGACAACGAGAGCGACAGTTAATCTCCGAGGATGAAGAGTGACACTCTTCGAAACATTATACGCTCACACACAAGTAAGATCGCGATGGCATCCGTAGCCAATATTACTCATATATACAGCTTTGTTATTATACATATTTTATTTATTTTATCAACTTTGATGCATTTTTACACGTTTTTAAATTTATAATAGATAATTATTATTGCTAACTTTCTTTTGCCGTTAATACTCAATTGTGGAAAAGGTGCATTTTTTACATCGTCCCAGCAAGTGCATAATGGCAAGTCTCCAACGCGACACGTGCGAGCGACCTTTTTTGTTCTATTAATAGAAAGCAATATAGAGGATTTTAAATTAGAAGCTTGTAAATAAAACACTTTTATAGCATCTTAACAAAATTATTTTGACGTAATTTTACCTTTATATTTAATAAATTCTTGTATTCTGCCTGGCATCGATAAATACAGATTTTCAATTGTTTTAAAATTGATCTGCTCTTCCCACACTTTTTTTTTCATGTTTTTCATCTTGGCTAAATTTTTTGATCGTTTTTTTCTAAATTGTTGTTTTATAATTGCCCGTAATTTTTCAATTGGGTTTTGATCGGGACTGTTTTCTGGCCATTTTAGTTATGTGATTTCCGTTAATCTATAGATAAAAGATTTATTTAGTGAAAGTTTGAATGTAAAAACTATAATTTGACTAACGAAAGTTCTTTAAGGATTGGAATAAAGTCGTTTTGTACAATCATTTTATATATATTTGCATTCATGGTGCGCTGGATAAAATTTATAGATAATCCATAAGCTGTCATGCACCCCCAGATCATCACATAGAGTGAGTGCTTGACGAATCGATTAATGCATAAGGGATGAAATCTTTCGTTTTTTCTAAAGCACACTGTCGCTCTTCTCCGATCTTTGACAGTTCAATGGCAATGAGCTTTCACCCGTTCAAAGCGTAAATAATGTTTCTTTAATGGGTTTTGCGCTTTAAAACCAACTTCAACCAATCATCTATTCACTGTCCGTCTTGAAATATTAGAATTTGAAATAGATTGCAATTCTGTTTGTATTTTAGCAGCAGTTTTGAATCGATATTTTTTATTATATCCTTTATTTTGCTGTCTTCTCGAACAGACGTCATACGCTTCCGACCACCCCCATGCCCCTCTCTAGAATTCATGTTTTTAATACATTTTCTCTAAACCCCACTCTTCGCACTATTTATAGAATTGAAACCTTTTCTTCGAGATATGCTATTATTTTACATTTTATGATCGACAATTGTTTAGATCTTTCTATGATTTTGGGTTTGTTTTAAATAAATCATAATATTCGGCAATTGTAGCAAAAAACTATTTAGTTGACGATGAAATTATTATTTTTTTTAATGTAATTCACTTTGGTTACTACAGTCCACATCATAGAATTTAATTCAATCATTTTAATTGGTGTATGATACAATTTAATTGTAACGGTTTCATTCTATTTCTATTTTAAAATATCCTATTAATCCAGTGTTCCAGTCTGTAGTAATACAAATGAGCGATTCCCAATTCAATTCAAGTTCATTAATTGTTTCTGATACTTTTAAAAATATATTTTCCCAGCTTTAAGCTCTTTAAGGCTGCTAATTATTTGTAATGAATGAAAATTATGTAAACATAAATCCCTTTTCGTTCAATTTTTAATCATTTCATTTCGAAGAGCTGAGAGCTGAATTATAATATATTAAATGTAGAATTTAAATATACATATATTTAACATATTCTAGTGTTTAGTCAAACTTTTAGTATCTATTATTTTAGGTATAATCCTTTTTGTTTTGTGTATGCGTATTTACATTGACAACATCCCTTGCATTACCAACGATACTTAGTGATTCAGCAAAATCTTTCATGTTACATGTCATTAACTAGCAGCTATTCGTCTTTATATGACTTTGATGGTTCATTGAAAGTTGATCGCATTTTCTCATTAAAAATATTTTTAGATTGCAACATATAAAGTATTAATTTTTTATTATATCCTGAAAGATATAAATATAAATAATAGATACAGAACATCAGTTATATCTCCTTTTTTAAATAAAATCATTTTTTTACCACCCATAAAAACCGAAATCAACGTAGAGAAAAGAAAGATCGTTGTATTATGAATTTTTAAATCATATTAGTATAAATAAATATCTCACAACCCCTGCATTTCGAAAAATAAAACTCGTTACTCACACATATACAAAGGCACATGACGTATGAGTAATTAAAAGAGAAAAGCTTCCTTTCAAACGGTATCGTGGGCGAAACGTTGTGAACGAGTCTATTATCATTTGCTACGGGCAGCCTCTGCAATGAAAGACTAACTCGACCATCGATATAATCTCAGTAAAAGATAGAGAGAGAGAAACGGGAAATTCAACAAAGTCGAAACCAGGTCACTTTGTGGTAACAATGGCTGCAATCACCTAAAGTGGTGATTCGATCGACCACCGGTAACTTACTCACCCGCGAGATTTTCCCGCTGCGTGTAAATTTAGAATTTATAAAGAAAATATTTATCTAGACTTATTCAACATGGTTTATTTGATATTATATTTGGCATGAATAATTCAATGGCAAATTTACAATATAAAAATCGATATCATATTTGGTATCAATTGTATCAAAAAAGCTTTTATGTTGGCGATGAGATTATTCAATTTTTTTTAATGTAATTTGCTTTGGTTACTATAGTGAACGCTACAGAATTTAATTGAATAATTGTATTACGTAATAACTGTTGGTGTATGATACAATGTAACTACAATGGTTTCAGTCTATTTCTATTTTATAATATCCTATTAATCCAGTATTGCAGTCGATCTATGTTTGGCGTCATCTGTAGTAATACAAATGAGTGATTCAATTCAAGTTCGTAAATTATTTTTGACACTTTTAAAAGTATATTTTCACACTTTTATGCCCGTTTTTTAATTACTTCAAAGCTATAATTACTTACACGAATAAAAATAAGCAATTGAGCTTTTCGTTTAGCTTAAAAAACATTTGCTCTTATGTAAGTCTTCGATCCGTCTTATAACTGTATTATTAAATATATTTATATCGCAAAAATTTTCAGTAAAAGGTCGACCTCCCTTGGCAATAATTTGGGCAACAAAGTAATTGTCTCTAGCTGTAACAACGTTTTAATTTAATTTTTTTTTAATATCTTGATGATTTTTTTACGCAATTCTATTCGAAGTTACTCAAAATTTCACGATGTTTACTGATGTAATATTAATTTAAATTGTCATATTTAATTACAGAAACAATTTTCTTATATATAAGATAAATACATTTACTTCTGCAAGTTATAAAAAATAATCAACATGTTCATTAAAAACAATCTCATTGATTTTTTAAATCTAAAAATATTTCTTTTATCAACTTTTTTACACAAAAAATATAATTTTTAACTGTCAGCTATGTAAAAGTTTGAGCTATCAAATAAAAACAGTTTTTGGCAGATAGATAACTATGCATTCTTTTGAAAAATAACTCATGACTGAACTTCATTGTTTCAGGAAGAATTTTGGATAATATCGATGTTTCTGTATTATTTCTGTAAAATTATTTGAAATTGTTTTGCATAAATTCATTTTTAATCATTGCAGGTGTATGCTTCTCGACCAACAACATGGTTTCCGTAAATCTCGATCCACTGTCACTAATCTAATGGTTTTGTCTAACTATGTTTCAAAATCATTGGACTCTGGTGTACAAGTGGACGTCATATACACAGACTTTGAAAAAGCATTTGATAAAGTTAACCATGCTTTACTTGTAAAAAAGCTATCTAATATCGGGTTTTCTGAAGATCTCATAAATCTATTCTCAAATTACTTGATCAATAGATATCAATTCGTCAAGTATAATAACTCTTTTTCAGAACGATATAAGACCCCTACTGGAGTACCTCAAGGATCCAATTTGGGTCCATTGTTGTTTTTATTGTTCATTAATGACATAGAAACAGCAATAGAGCATTCAGATTTTTTATTATATGCAGATGACATGAAAATTTACAAGAAAATGCATTCGATTTCTGATTCCCTCGACCTACAGGAGGATCTCAACTCTATATGGAAATGGGCTTGCTATAACCAATTGCCTTTCAGTGTAAAGAAATGTCACACAATTTCATTTTCAAGGTCGTTAACGCCGGCAAAATATTCATACCATCTAGGCGGATATTTTCTGGAAAGGTTTTCTTCAACTAAGGATTTAGGAGTGACTTTCGAAGAACGTTGGAAATTTAGCCAGCACATTGCAGAGACTCATAGCAAATCCTTAAAAATGCTCGGTTTTATCTTGAGAAATGCGCGTTACTTCAGGAATACTTTAGTATTGCGCACTCTTTATGATACTCTAGTCCGCAGCATACTAGAAACTAGCTCCATCATTTGGATCCCAGGCGTAATGAATCAATGTAATGAATTGAAGCTGGAAAAAGTACAACGTAAATTTCTTCGATATTTATACTTGAAGGAATACGGGTATTATCCATTCTTGTTTCCCAGTGCTTTTATTTTAGGAGCCCTGGGATACGTTTCTTTGTTGACTCGCAGAAGTGTTTATGTAATTAAACACTTCTGGAAATTGCTCAAGGGCATCGTAGACAATCCTTCAGTGCTCGAGCAGCTTCAAATGTGGGCTCCTGAAGGTGGTTATAGTTCTCGGTCGCGTCCACTATTCTTGCCTGTAAAGTCTAGAACTGGAGCACTTGCCAACTCTTCTCTGGCTAAGGCTATTCATCTGCTCAATTCTGTCCATAGAAATATTGACATTTTCTCTTGCACATATGGAGTTTTGGTTCAGTTCGTATGGGACAATGCACACCTGTTGAGGTGATTTGTGTCTGTTGTAATGTCTTGTTTTTTGTGTTTTCACTTATATGCTTTGAGTGTGTGTGTGTGATTGTGCGTATGTGAAGTTGTATGTATGCATGCTGTATATTTGTATGTATTATGATGTATTTGTACTTTTGACTATCGTGACGCATTGGGTTTGCCTGTCAGGCCACGATGGTTATAATTTTAATAAATAAATAAATAAATAAATTTCTGTATACTTATTTGATGTTGTGAGCAAGGGTCGTGGTTTCGGGCGAAGAAAGCACGTGGTAAAATTATTGGAAGTCAAATTCAGTTTTTAAAAGTATTTTTTCGAAAAAAGGGTCATTGTTTCCGAAGGGGTCCGACTCTGTAAAAAATCACAGCAAGAATATATTTCAAATAATAAATCTGAACTGAGCTACAGTTGTTTGAGATGTATGTACTGATGTATTTCAGGTACAAGTTCCTTCAGCACTTTTTATACATACAAAAATAAAAAGTGCGGAACATTGCCTTCAAAAGCACCCACTTCACTATAAATTAGTAGTACTAAATTTTGGTATTCGATCTGAATTTTCAGATCGTAAGCAAAGAAATACCAAAAAATCACAACAGCACCAGCTAAATTATATTAATTTAATGTTTTTATATTTTGTATTATTATTAATTTGACAACTATATTTAATGCTGCAAAATAAATCAATGTTTATTATGCTGCATTAAATATAGTTATTTCTAAAAGAAAATCTAGAAAAATCAGTCTCAAATCTATCACGAAAATATTTTTTAAAATATGCCGTTTCATTAAATTCATATCGGAATACATTTTCACAAGCAGATATATATTTTTATCAGTAAAAATATTAATTATCTGGCAGGTGCTAGTACAATCATATGATTTCAACTTTTCTATACATATTACATATATATTTGCGTATTCATTATTTATTTACATCCGATGTATAAATATTACAGTGAATATGTATTTTTTGTAAAGCTATATTTTCACTAGTAAAGTCCAAATATATATTTTACCAGTATATATATATATATATTTCTACTTGCTAAAATATAATTGAACTGATAGGCGCTAATATTCTGCTTTAAAATGGCATTAAAACTCAATTTGAAAGTTGCGAAACGTCCATTTGCTGTTCAAACCCAAACCTAACCTAATGAAAGTTCTAAAACTAATTATAATCCAAAATACTAAATAAGCCAATTCATCCCTCAGGGGAAAATAAGCGGAAGAATAAGTACAGACAGACATCGCATCTTGCATATTGCTCCATAGTTTGTCTGCATTTCGATATTACACAATGTTATAAAAATAGGATAGCTATCCTTACCGATATTACTATGGACTTCTAATATAAGAGGGCTAATTAATGTATATTCAAACCGAATTTTGGTCAATAGGAGGGCACAAAAAACAATTATTACTTCTCAGAAGGCAAAAATTCACGTCAAAAGCAATAAAATCGTGTCGGCGCTGTTGCAGTGGGAACGCTCGGTAACGAGCGTTCCCACTGCGACAGCGCCGACACGATTTTATTGCTTTTGACATGAATTTTTGCCTTCTGAGAAGTGATAATTGTTTTTTGCGCTCTCCTATTGACCAAAATTCGGTTTAGATGTCTTTATTCGATTTTCACTCGTAATATTGTTATAAAAGTCTTAATATAAACGCTGGATACTCAAGCATTAGAAATTCATTATATGGCAACACTGAATAGCAAAGAAAACACGACTAATTATCACGTAAATATTATGAATAGATATGTTCAATAATTTTTAATAGCCTAATTAAAATATTTCATATAAAATATGATTAAAAAATATTTCGCAACGGTTTCTAATTTTTATTTTTATTTGTAGCATAGAAAGGGTTAACACATACAGTCCGTCCAAGATATGAACGCTCATCGTCACAGTATTGGTGAAAAAATATAATAGGGTGACCATGTGAAATTACAAGTGCATTGATGAATGTGTGAAATATCACTTTCTTACTTATTTTGTTTATTTATATACATATTTAACTTAAAAACATGATAGCAGTTTGGAAGTCACTCTTCAGATTGAATATCTGTTTAATATAATATTTTTTAAAATACCAATAGAATATTATAGGAATTGTTTTATTGATTACAAAATTACAAAACATTACAATAAGGAATAATAAAAACATAACACATTATAATTTTTAATTCAATATCCAACGTATTGTCACCCTACACTTAAAACAGCCTTGATTTAGTATTGGTAACGTTGTCCTATCGGTGTAAACAAATTCGCGGAAAAATGTATATGTATAGATGCATGCGTACACGTACACTATTTCCGACATAACGATGATTAGCGCTAACATCTTGTATGGACTATAGCTGATATTTACTTAAGAAATTATGAATAAAATGTCATTTTTGTCACGAGGCCCGGAATCATTGTTTTCTCAGGGTCCGTGTTAGTGGCCCTGATCATTAATATATAATATAAACAGCAATGATCCCAATTTAGACCCCTGTGGTACACCGTAAGATATTATTTTCTCTTTGGAACACGCATAGTTTATTTTAACTTTTTGCTTTCTTTTTTTTAATAATTATTAAACTATTTTATTTTTTTATATATACTGATATTCTTTAATTTCTTCAATATTATTATTCTGTATATTGTTTCGAATGTTTTCGAATTTATAACTACTTATAATGCAATCTTAGTGGAATATTTTTCTCTGAATCCCGATTGCTGTTCACATAGAATGCTTTGAAAAAATATTATAATCCTGTAATTGTTTGATTACTACTTCTTTCATCACCTTTTCTATACAAGGCAACATGTTAATTGTTCTTATTTCCTCAAAATTTTTACTATTTTTTATTTTAAGGATAGGTATAATAGTAGCAATATTCAAATTAACAGATAATAATAACTAAATAATGTAATTTAGTATTTTCCAAGTTTCTTTAATTATATTTACATCTTGATCTTTATTTTTAATCTACAAATTATTTTGCGAATTTTTTCTAAATATTCTGATTTAAATTCACTAAATTTTACATTCAATGTTTCATTATTGTATTGTACTAAATTATTGAAAAGAGGTATTGAATTCAGTCTTTTCTATTCTCTCAATGTATTATACAATAGTATGTGCTCATTTTTTCTGCTATTATGTCATTTCTCTGAGTAGGGTTAATTTGTTTTTATTGTTTTTTACATTTCTATAGCAATGCAACAAGACATTATGAAAGTTAAATCACTTTTCGTAGTAAAAAAACGTTCGTTTCACAAAAGCGTTCGTTGTTTTACTAAATGCTTCACATTTCCGAGAAGCTGCATTTTTGTACTTATTTGTCGCCTTAACCTTGGCCTGATTTATTGTTTTCTCCTAATAACTCAAACGATAATAAAAATCAATGGTGGTGCTTAAGCGCGCACGTGCATGAGAATGCACAGAATGTACAATTGAATTTCACGAATGGTTGATTTTTTTCTGAAACTAGTGAATGCTTTTATTGTTTTGTGTTTAATTTTTTTTAACTTAGGCAAACGTGTTTTTATATGTTTGCTTTAACGCAGATATATTGTGTCTTAGTTACGTCAAAATGCTCGTTTAGGAATGTTTCTGTAGTTAAGATGTTCCATGTTCAATAAAAAGCATTTACACAACAGCTATGTTATTTCGGGTTAAATTAATTAACTAGTGATAAATACTTGAATTTCAGTCTTTTAAATATAATTAAAGCCATAAAATTAGATTTTAGAAATGTGTGCAAAATTATAATAATCATGTTACCTCAATTTCCTGTTTTTTATCGATAATTTATAAAAATAACTATTAATGCAAATTATTATCTGTATCAAGATAAATGTTATAAAACAATAACAACTTATAATAATATCATTTACTATTATAATAATAATTAAGGCCTTGTATTTAATGCGTATTTTCTTATGATTATTTTACATTATAATGCGCAAAATAAAAATTTTACTTGCAATATTAAGTAATATGGATTTTGTTTTAGTTTCGGTATCAGTGGCGTAGCCAGGATTTTGTCAAGGGAGGGGGGGTTGTCAGACAAAAAGGCAAGATAATTTCTGTAATTTATATTTAATTAAAATATAATGCCGCCAGGGGGGGGGGTCTTCGATATGTCACAAACGACTAATGCTGTTTTAAAATGTATTTTCATTAGACTAAAATTTATATTTTTATTTTGATTTTAATAACTTTTATACCAAATTTCATATTGATACTCCCACTGATTTCGTAGTTATTGAATTTTGAGTTGATTAATAGCGTTTCGCCCCAATGTGCGCCGTTGCTGTTGCGTTCATATTTAGACTTTTTATAATAATATTACAACTTATAATGCGTGAGAATCAAATAAAGCTTATCTAAACTGAATTTCGACCAATAGGAGAGCGTAAAAAACAATTATCTCTTCTCAGAAGTCAAAAATCCACGTCAAAAGCAATAAAATCGTGTCGGCGCCTTTGCTGTGGGAACGCTTGGTTATCCAGCGTTAATATTAAGACTTTTTACAATAAGTGAAAATCGAATGAAGAACATCTAAACCGAATTTTGAACAATAGGAGAACGCAAAAAACAATTATCGCTTCTCAGAAGTCAAAAATCCACGTCAAAAGCAATAAAATCGTGTCAGCGCCGTCGCAGTGGAAACGCTCGTTACCGAGCGTTTCCACTGCGACGGCGCCGACACGATTTTATTGCTTTCGACGTGAATTTTTGCCTTCTGAGAAGTGATAATTGTTTTTGCGCCCTCCTATTGAGCAAAATTCGATTTGAATATACTTTAATCAGTCTCTTATATCAGAAGTCCATATTAATATCAGTGCAGATAAACTATGGGAACAATATGCGAGATGCAACGTCTGACTATAATTCTTTCGGTTAATTCGTGTAGGCTAGGTTTGAGATTTGAGATTTATAAACATTTTAAAGAAACATAATTATACTAGCGTCTATCAGTTAAATTATATTTTCGCTAGAAAAAATATATATCTACTGGTGAAAATATATTTGGACTTCACAATAGTGAAAATGTAAGTTCACTGTAACGTTTATACGTGCATATAAATAAATAGTGAAAAGTATGCAAATGTATAGTATATTACTACATATAGAAAAGTTGAAATCATGTAATTTTACTAGCAGCTGCCTAATGAATTATATTTTTAATGATAAAAATATATATCAACCGGTGAAAATGTATTTCGATATGATTGCATATTTTAAAATTTTTTTCGGAATAGATTTTTTAGATTACCCGAGAAATTTTAGCTTAGAATCAGTTACCTAAATTCAGCATTTTCCAGGGAGGGGGGAAAAAGTTGGCCAATCAGTGATTGTTTTTATTTAATATTTTGATTTCATGATGGTATTTTTAAATGCAGGGGTGGCAAATCCCCCCTCCAAATAGGGTCCCTGCTGTGCAGAGTGAATTGACTATGTTTTGCAATTAAAAAATATATATAAGATGCCATCTAGCGACAATGCGGCAAATATTTATTATGCTAATATTGTTATTTTTTAATTAATGATTTAATTAATTATTTTTGCACCGCACATTAGTGCAGTGCTACCTAGCTCGATTTTAATGAATCACCTCAATATGTATCCATTGAAAAACTAAGAGAACCTGATCTAATGTAATTGGTTGAATTATGATTATAAATCCTTGATCACTAATTATAATTATAACCAACCTCATTATATTGATAAATATCAACTCGGGAGTCATATATTTTTCTTCCAAAACTCAATCCTTGGTTTAAGCAGAATCATAAATTAATAGTTTCATAGCTATTCTATGATAGCTGGAAGATTTAGAATTGTGAAAATCGCCGCAAGAGAGCAACAGTGATGTTGTTCTATTAATTAGTATATCATCTAAAAAATAATAGCTGAATGCTTCAATATGTTCGTTGTGAAAATTACTGCAAGATAAAAATATCGTGTTTGCAGTTTTGAACCGAATCAACGGCTGGAAGATTCGCATTATTGTCAGTGGCTGCATTTTGTAGTAGAGTATAAAATAAGCTCTGTATCAATTACCTAATTCATTTCGTCCGAATGAACTGAGTACACAAATGTAACTGGAGCTGTAAAACAAATAAGATAAATGTATCATAGAGAATCAGTTGCGGGTATTATGAATGTATTGCTTTTGTTAATGAGAAACATTTTAGTCGAGATCAATATGAAGCGAGTAGGCAATACAATACTGAGGGTAAGTGAATCATGTGAATTGTCACTGAGTCACGTGTTCACCGAGAAACTGTCGCATACAAGAAATGAAACTGCAAGGGAAGTTGCCCTTAACGTGTTTTTAAATCAAATCAACGTAGCGTTCAAATTGGCTTGCAGTGTGCAGAACATCTTATCGAACCGTTCTTCTTAGGGGTGCGTTACCCTCGGCCACCGAGAGCCGTTTTCTATTTATATACGGGTATTGTTTCATTGTTTAGGTAATTTATAAATTTATTGCGAGTTTATAATGTACCGTTATCTTTTATTATGTCTTGCAACATTTAAAAAAACGACAATGAAAAAAATATTTTATATTGTGAATATTGAACCTTTAGCTTAACATGCAGTTCCATTGTGATTAGGATTGTAGCTCTTAAAAAACCTCCACTACGCAGCCTATGATGTCAATATCATCTGCATATTCCAGTAAATGTACTGAAGCGGTTTCCATTGTCCCGTTAAAGTCCACGCTATCACAACAATGTTCGCTTTTTACGACTTTGTTTCCTCCATCACTTTTCATTGTGTGCGAACATAGCACTAGCTACACCAACCTCATTGCACGTGGAGAAATTTTGCAATTAAAAACTGCTAGGGGTGGAGTACTGTAGGGACCGATTTACATTACCGCAAATACTCGAATATATTCGCAATTCTTTCTCAATTATTATTTAACTAATAAGTGCAAAAATTAATTAATTGCCTGTAAAATATAATTTTAGTAAAAATAATTATAGGCTACTAATAAACATTGGGCTGACCCCTGTCAGGTTAAAACTAAAGAATTAATAAAAATAAATAAATTAACAATTTTATTAAATAAATATAATGTTTTTATTTTTTTATTTCTTAAAAATTTTATATTTATGTTGATTATTTTCAAAATTCGTATTACAGAATTTCCTTATTTTAATCCATCAATTTTAGATTTACATTGTAAATTAACCTTTCTAATGCTACAAGCCACGTACGGGGCTAAGACGCGTAGCGACCGTTTTGATAAGAGCCACCTACAGGTCTCACAAAAACTCTCACTTACGCTAAGAAACATTATTACTAAGCTATTTATGTATATATATTAATAATAAGATTAGAATTTGATTTTTTTGAAGGATTTTTAAAGCAATAGTATCATACATCGTTGTGTATTTTACTTTGTGTATAAATGTAAGTTTGATAATAAAGCAAAATTAATTAAATTATTGGGTGACAACCCTAGTATTTTGATTTTTAACTGCTGTCCAAATAACCGGCACCCACAGGCTCTTCTTTAGTTATAAAAGCCCTTGAGAAGCATTTAACACTTGACATATATTTTCATAAATTTAAAAAATAAGTGGTATTTCGGTGACATGCTACGCAAGATTACTTTGGCACATAAGCGGTTAAATACCACAATCATAGCAATTTAAGTCAAACAACCCTATAAAATTAAATTTAATTAGGAATTTGTAAATATTGCGAATTATAACACTTATTTGATGTATCGGTTGTTTTATTAAACATTATGTAAAGATAGTGGATTTGAGCCAGCGGACTAAATTATTTATTAAAATGTGATATTATCAAAAACCAGCTCCATTTGCAAAGTGACATCTATTGATTCTAAATTATATTTACATACTAATTAATAATTAATTAATCTTAGGACAAACCACAAAAATAAAAATGTAGTGGGTTTCTTAAATGGAATACAGATTTAGATTTACCCCGTTTTAACATATTGGGTTTACGCCTGTCAAGTTACAACATAATAATAAAAAAATATAAATATTGATTGGAACATGAAATTTTTAATTATTTTTGCTCAACAATCGATAATATAATTTGATTGACAGGCGTTAGCCCAATGTGTTACAACTAGATAAACACAAACAACGACTTCCAAGTAAGTAGTCAGACACCAGACTGTCTGTAAATCTGTGACATATATTTTATTATATATATTATATGATGCCAGTTTACAAGCAATCTATTTCACTATGAACGACTTAGCTCGATTCTATTTAAATTATTCCTCACCCGTGAGATAAGGAAAATCTATGAAAACCTAATCTGTAATGAACGATTGGAGTTATAATTACATAATAATCTTTAATTCGTATCGTTCTATAAATCAAATATTATCTGGTATTGGATGACGTCACTCAAGGAATTTATAAAAGTCCAGCTCGCAAACCGATGGTCTTGGCCGTGAATATGCGACACCTAAGCCCTCAGATTGGCGCAAGCGTACACCGGAAATCAATAAGCTCGGCGGCGGCCATCTTGGCGCTTGCGCACTTCCGGAAAAGCTGCACAGAATAACAGACATGGCGGACAGCGAGTTCGAAGAGTTCCGCCACATTTTTACGAAAAACTCGCAGCAAATCAAAGCGCCGTCGCCGTTTTACTCGTAAGTAGATCCGAATCGAATCTGACGATATAATATTTCAACCCCAGCCCCTCCCGCATCTCTCCTATGCCTTGAACATGTATTATGTATGGCGAATGTGCATATTGATCTGTGAAAACGAAAGGGAAATCTGACGTTAACATCGCAATACTTCTTTGCCGCGACTGTCAATGAAAATCTAATCAAATATATTGTAAAAATACGCTTGAAACTATATTAAAAATATATTAGAACATTATTATATTTTTTACGCTTAATCTGTATGATGACTAAATCAGATTCTATCTTAGGCATATCATATATATATGTTTAAATATAGAATAAATTATTATTCTACCATGTTTTATTTATTTATTTTTACTTAATATATTAATTTATTTCGATATATATATGCTGCAAAAAATACGTTAAATACCTAATCAAAGTTTTTATAATTAATAACTAAGAAACTTTTGTATTTTTTTATATAATGAAGTATAATAAAATTACAGTTGTAATGCACTGAAAAAACAATTTTTGTTATACTAGAAATAAAAACTTAAAAATGTTATTTAATAATATAAAATTTTGAACTCAATTAAATCATCAATTATAATTGTTTCACATTGATAAAAAAAATTGATTTTGCTCTAAATATTACAAAAAAAATTGTCTCATATAGTCAAAATTTGTATTAAAGAGTCATTAAGCTGAAGTCAGTAATTATTAAATAGTTTGATTTTTATATTAAATGTTATGTTTTTTGATAAATAGTTAAATTAAGATATATTCTAAAAAACTTGGTTGCCAAATTAAAAATATTTGTAAAAATATCATAAGAACTTTTTTCTCGCATTATCAAAAACATATAAAAAACAATATGTATATGCCAATCGATGAGGAAATTCGCAATTTTTTTTTTAATTTTCAACATCAAAAAAGCAAAAAAAAAATAGTTTTAACTAAGCACATAAAAATCACTATACGTGAAATGCAAAATTATATTATTTGTACATTCATCATAAATATTTAATCTCACATTTTCAAGTAGATGGTAATTGCAATTGTAAAATATTGTTATTAAGAAAAGTCTAAATGAGTGATATGTATATTAGAAATATAGTAATTTTGTTTGATTTTGATCAGAATTTTATTTAAACCATTGGTAATTTTCATAAACTTGGTAATTTTCATAACCAAATATAAAATTTAAAATAAAATATATACATTTTTACACGAGATTTATTTGTTTATATTGCGTTTTTCCATGGATTTTTAGTCTCTATATTTTGCCAAAATATTTTTGGCATCATCAGGAGATTTTAATTTTTTTATATACACTTCTTTTTTTTCGCAAAGATAGAATTTTTTAATTCGCACTTTCACTTGGTTTTTATGTCAAAAACACTTGACATAAAAACCAAGTGAAAGTTATATTTAAAAACTATCTGTGCGAAAAAAAGTGTATGTAAAAAAATTAAAATCTGATGATGCCAAAAATATTTTGGCGAAATAAAGAGAAATAATATAAAATGCTGAAAATCCAAGGAAAAAACGCGATCTAAACCACGTATGTAATTATAATATTTTTTAAATAATATAAACTTTTGGAAACTCGTGAACGGAATAAACGAGTTTTTTCGCTATCACGCGGTAACGCGTGAACGGATCGTAATGTGTTAAAAGCCATTTTTTAAACGTAGCTGCTCGGTATACTTAAATGATCATACTATTATTAATATGAATAATAATTATTAATAGTAATTGTATTTTTTTTAAATAAATATATATCACACTAAATTTTTACCGAGGCATTCTATATATATATGTATATCATTTTTTTTTTTATTATACCAATTTTCTGGTAAAATAACTGACTAATAAATAATTTAACAACAAAACTCCTTACCTAATAAATACATGCCAGATTTAATTACAATTATATATACATATATAGCGCTTCTTCTCGAAAATTATTCCTTAAAAAAATCTCGAAAAACTGCATAATGATGATTTCTCATTTCTTCAAAAATGTTTAAAAATAAAACTTATTTTTAAACGGTTTGCATTATAATGACTCTATTTAAAGCAGTATTTTTCAAGATCTCCGAGCTTCTTGGAAGTCCTGGAGGAATGCTTGTCGTCAACCAGAAGGTTAAGGACTTGAATGAAACTCGCACTTGCTTATTCCTTACCGCAAATTTGCATCATGTGATATTGCGGACATTTTCTTATTATCCTTACTAGGTATAGGAAGGGGGTAACTTTGGTATGTTATTTAAAAGGTTGTTTAATTTAAAAAAAAATAGAAAAGGGGCACGAATTAAATAAAATTACATAAATTCTGATTTGTTAAGCGAGAAACCCACCCACCACGACATTATGGAAGCAAAAATTCTCTTAACATTCCTGACGGTGACGTTGGTTTTCTTTTACAATATCTGTAAGAGACACCGATCATCATCTCTCTCTCTCTCTAATGCTTTCAAGTATGTAATCGATTACGCATGAAGGCACCTCAGACAGCTACGAAAACACGAACAAATCGCGAGGGAGCAATAAGTAACTTTATTATAAGCCATATTTGCTTGAGACCAAATTCATACATGTAATGAATATTTTTTGCTACTGCCAACTTTCTAGAGCTTATTTAAAAATATGTTAATTAATATAGTATATATTACTTATCAGAATATGCACGTGTTAGGCTTCAAAAAAGAGTATATGATGTTGAAAATCTTTTTTCAGTATACTTCAGTTATTACTTTACAATAAATATAAAATCATTAAATTGTGTTATAGCTTGGTGCCAAATGTAGATATCGAAGAAGTGTCCCCAACGTCATCTCAGAGTGGCAGCTCTTGTGCAGAGGAAGTTAGGGGTCCTGGTACAGTGCCCGGGATCCTAGACCAGCACACAAGGGCGAGCAGTGGAGAGGATGACGAGGACGACGATGGGCTCAGGATCGGCAGGATCAACGGAAGGGGCACTCCCGGAGTGTCCTGGAACGGAAACGGAGAGCGGCGACGCCGGAAGTTGCCGGAAATACCGAAAAACAAGAAATGTAAGCTCGAAGTAGTGGGAGTACACAGTCTTCAAAGTATAATTATAAATAATTAAGAAAGGAAAAATCGGTGAAATGTATTCCCTTGTGCTGAAGATTAGGTTTATCGAACGCACCATAGCGCGAGGCACGTTTTATAAAGGCGCACAATTAATTAATGCCGCTATGTATATATTGCTAATGCGAGAATATATATAAAAGCCTAGACAGTTATATATTTATAAATAAATTTTATAAATTGTTTATTATACGCGAGAAATATATTTTAAAAATTATTATAAATACGTGATTTAGATCGCGTTTTTCCTTGGAGTTTCAGTCTCTATATTTCGCCAAAATATTTTTGGCATCATCAGGAGATTTTCATTTTTTATATACACATTTTTCATCGCACTGATACAGTTTTATAATTCGCACTTTCACTTGGTTTTTATGTCATAAGTGCGAATTATAAAACTACCTGTGCGATGTAAAAAATTCAAATCTGCTGATGATGCCAAAATTAGTATGGCGAAATATATAGACTGAAACTCCGGCTATGTATATATTGCTAATGCGGGAATATATGTATATGAATAATTGCTATGAACTTAAATAATTGCTAATGCGGGAATAAAATCAGGACTATAAGGTTATCAATTTCGCGATGCGATTATATATATATTTATATACCTACATATATATATATATATATATGTTAAATAAATTATTGCAATATTTACAAGACAATATAATATTTTATTTATAATGTGATTAACTATGTTAATCAATTGAACTATGCTATTTAATAAAATACATATATTGAATGCCTAGGAACCTATGAAAAATTACTGTCCTTATACCTCATTATCATCGACATCTTACCCCTCTTTACTTGTCATAAAAGCTTAATATAATAAATGCTATATGTTTTAAATTTTAGTCCTCATCGAAGAAGAAATATTTTAATGAATCTTAAGTATTTTATTTGAGTTAAGTTGTATTTGTGTATTCTATCTGGACCATCTTTTATTTGCATTAAATTTTATGTACTATGAATCGCTGTTGCTTTAATTTCGGGCTATTGATATTTATGTCAAATTTGTTATTTTATTGTAATTGCAAAGCGTCTCTTAAAGATCAATGAACATAGTCAATGTTTTTTTTTTTGTACACTTAGGTTAATAGATTGGCATCATTTTATCGGAATAAAATCGCTCTTAAAATGTTTTCATCTCTTATCTAAGAATAAGAATTTCGCGCAATTTATTATTAATTTCCTGTTATTTTATGAAGTTTGTCTAAAAAAGTCAGATGGATGAGCAAAAGAGAAGAAAGCCCCTCCCGACGCGGAGAATGTTTGCCTCGGCCTTAAGGTAATTGTTTCAATGAGATAATAAAATAACCGCAGGGGAATACATTTCATCGAATATAATCAAACCTCAAAAGAACACTCGAAAGTCTACGCTTGTCCTATCACAAGGATTTCGCTCGAGGGATTTGCTCCGTCGAGGCAGTATGTTTATAATTGTGATAGTTCCAGAGCTAGACCAATCGTTGGAGGGTTTTTGTTGTGTACATTTGATTGTTTCCGTAGCTTCGGTACTACCACTGTGCGGTCATCCAGCATCCCTGGCCGAAGAGCTCGGAGCTCTGGCGGGACCTTTGACCAGGCCCGGATGTCAAGGAAGGCCTCTGCTGGTACTAAAATGCGGGTATCTACTGGACGAAGACTCGAGTCCCGACTCGGATAGACTCCATAGTCTCGGAGATGTGGACAGCGGACACAGCACCGCTCATTCTCCAGCGGACACAGGACCTAAGAGTATATCTCCAACGCCGATGCAGATCATGCATACAGGTATTGTTATATTTTGCATTATCTATAATATGAAATATGGAGATGTGTATCCTGAAAAATCAATAATAAATTTAATCTATAAAATATTTGCAATCCTTCCTAAAAATAAATAATTATTAAACATTGATGAACTATTAAAAATGTCTCATCCACAATCTCGCCAACAGATTATTATAATTGTTAAAGCATTTCGATAACTTATTGTATGGTGATGTCGGTATTTAACACCGCCTATTCTAATATCACAAAAAAATATTTTTTACAAGATGGCACGTTTTTCCTATTAACCCTTTAGACGCCAGTGACGTGCCTGCACGCCAAAGCTGTCGGACCGTCAAACGCCAGCGCGTGCAGGCACGCAAATGTTATTACGGACACATTTATTAATAAAATTGATTTTTTTTTCGTTAATTTAATACAGAGACATCTATTAAATGGAATGTGATCGTTAAAATGTGCAATTTTTGAACCATTCTTTTATTATTTACGATCGAGCATACAGACGTTGTTAGGGCTGCTACAATATTTTTTTTAAATGATAAAAAAAATACAATTTTTTGTAAAAAAAAAACATTTTTTGAATTTGAATTTTGTTTTTGTTTATATTATTCCATTATAGCCATATTTACTTTTTTTTAATTTTTTTTGACAAAGTTGAAATTTTTTAAATACATGAAGTAGCCGCCATTTTGATAAAAGATTTTGATTAAAATAACGGAAATTATCGTGTCCCATACAAATATTAAAAACAACCAAAAACATATAATATATACCACATACAATATTAATTACATATAATATTTGTGTGTGACAGCCCTGACAGTGGTTTTTAAAACTTGTTATTTCTGTGCTTTTTTTTCACTTTTATGTTAAAATTAATAAAAAGGAAAGTAAACAGTGATTTTCCAGGTAAATAATGTTCCTCTTTCATAATAATTTAAAGGGTTGAAAATGGTGGCCTACAGAGCAAATTCATAGAAATTTGCTTGGCGTTGAACTGGTTAATGATATTTTTACAATTATATTACAGGATCTCTGTCTCCATCTTCGAGCTGCAGCGCCAGTGGAGTTCCCTTTCCATGCACTACGAACGCTGGCATATCTTTCAGTCAATTAGAGATGCTCGAAGCTACTCACAGAGGTCTCCATAAATTCATATCCAGGCACAGGGACGAGATGGATTTGGAGATCGGAGATCCTCTGTACATTCAGAAGGAGGCCGACGATCTATGGTGTGAAGGTCAGGAATTGAGCGTAAAACTTAACTTTTCAAAAGCAACGGTTCATTATAAATACCATTACAGGAGTAAATCTCAGAACTGGCCAACAAGGCATATTCCCATCAGCATATGCCGTCGACATCGATTATAACGATTTCGACCCAGCTAACGTGCAAGTGAAACGAGAACGCTACTTACTGGGGTATGGATCGTCAAAAATGTATATCCAATAACAGACTGTATGCAATTTAGCAACAATTTAAAAAATGTTTCAGATATCTGGGATCAGTGGAAACTCTGGCTCACAAGGGCACCGGAGTCGTGTGCCAAGCTGTAAGGAAGATTGTGGGAGATCCAGGAATGGAGCCTAGGTCGCAGCCGTGCATTCTGGAAGTATCCGATCAAGGGCTACGTATGGTTGATCGTTCGAAGACAGGGGTATGTAGAGAGGTAAATTTCATTATTATTTATCATTTAATTAAAACAGCTTCTATCAGGGCTAAAGCCACTTGAGCTATATTTTTAATAAAAATAAACCTTACTATCCTTATCAGATATATATAATAAAATATTATCGTGTCTAACACAATTGAGCTATAAAAGCACAATTATTATTTTTATCCATATTTTTACAATAAATATAATATATCGATTAAAAATTAAACCTAGGCTACTTTTAAATGCACTACCATATAAATATTTTATTAAACAATTAAAATCAAATAAAAGATTACATCGATTTTTTTATTGAAATGAATTTATAATCTAAAATATGAATTTATTTTAAATGCATTTTCTGTACATAGTTCACATCAAATGCAAAATATCGATCAAAAGCTTATTAATAATAAATTCAGGCTACTTTTAAATGCGCCAGCGTATACATAAATATATCATAAAACAATTGAACGAAATTGAATAAAAATAATCAAATGAATTATTTGATGTTAAATATTTTAAATATAGACTTCATTTAAACACACCCGTTATTTTTTTAAATATTTAAAAAATAAAATACAAAATGTCATCAAAAATACCAGGCTACTTTAAAATGCGCCACCATAAACATAAATATATTATAAAAAAACTAAAATGCTTAGAAAATTTTTGATTAGAATGATATTTTAAATATTTCTTGACTTCATTTAAACACTTTTTTATATATTATAAAATTGAAAACAAAACATTTGAAACTCAATATCAATAATTTCAGGCTACTTTTAAACGCGCCACCTAACATCTTAAATCAAAGAAATATCGCAATTAATTTTTAATTGAAATGATACCGAAAATATTTCTAAAATTATTTTTAATGCACCAGCGTTTCTTATATAATATATAATTTAAATCAAATGCAAAATATCGATCGAAAACTAATTATGTATTAATCTAGGCTACCTTTAAATGCGCCTTAATATACATAAATATATTACAAAACAACTAAACGCAAATAAGTCTATAAAAGCTTTTATTTTGATGATATATTAAATATTTCCTGTCTTTGTTTAAACACACTGCCGTGATTTATACATATTTTTAAGATCAAATCCAAATTAACTAGAACTTTATATCAATAATTACAGGCTACTTTAAAATGCGCCATCATATATTTATAATTTATAAAACAACTTAACTCAAATAATAGATTGCATCAAGCTTTTTATACAAATGATACCTAAGATTTTTTAATGACTTGAACAAAATTCAAAATATAGATCGAAAACTAATTATGAATTAATCCAGGCTACTCTTAAATGCACCAGCATATAGATGAATTTATTATAAAAAAAAACGCAAATAAAAAACCCATCGACTTATTTTTAATGTAAATATTTCTTAGAATCATTTTTAACAAATAAATACAAAATATTATAAACTTAATATTAATAATTCTAGGCAACTTTTGAATGCACTACTTTAATCAAATAAAAAATCCCATCAATTTTTTTATTCACATGGTACCTGAAATATTTATAGACTTATTATAAATGCACCAGTTTTTTTTTATATATAGTGTAATGTATATTATTAAGCAACTAAATGCCAATAAAAGTCCAACCAAATCGTTTATCTTAATTTTGTTATGAATATTTTTTTTTAATTTCTATAAATAGATATAAAAAGTCATACTAAAGTTAAAACTATAACCAAATAAAGAGTCTGATCAAATACTTTATCTGAAACTTATTACCATTGTTTGCTATTTCTTATAGTATAAAGTATGGCAATTGTATAAGGCTTATACAATAGTTACAATGTACAACAAATTTTGGATTTATTATTTTTTAACACTATAATATCAACAACAAATTTCTACGACTAATTTTAAATACTATGTTTGTCATCCATCCCATTTTAGATCAGATAATTTATTGGTTAACCACAATGTTGCTCAAGCACTGCTGCAACATTAAAAAAATTTGAGAAAAATGCATTTCATAGATATACCATACATTTGAGTGAAACGTTTTCATAAATGGAATTTTGCGTAAATGAAATTTCACTTCCACAGGAGTAAAAAGAAAGATATTCGAAATCAACAACGCAGAACTATAGAAAAAAATCGTTTTAAAAAAAACATATTACCAGTTTATTAAAAATTTTACAAAAAAAAAAAATTATAAATCATCATCAGATTTTCGAAAATGAAAATTGTTATTACTCATTATTATGTTTAATTTTCAGAGACGCGAAAACGCTCCCTGCATTGACTACTTCTACTCCCTGAAGAACGTCTCATTCTGTGCGTTCCACCCCAGAGACCATCGCTATTTGGGGTTCATAACCAAGCATCCCACTCTGCAGAGGTTCGCGTGTCACGTATTCAGGGGACAAGATTCGACCAGGCCCGTAGCCGAAGCTGTTGGGTAACACTATAATCCAGATAAAATTTTGATAAATCGGTCGTTAAGAGGTGAAGTCAACTAACCCCGTGCCTATATTTACTATATATTTAGCTCGTATAGTCCAGATTTAACAAATTTATCAAGAATTATTTTAAACCTGCGGACCACTGAAAATAAAAAAATGTTTTGCGTAAAACATTATTTATATAGTATATTTTTTAGTGTCTGATAATAAAACTATTTTTTGGTTTTTAACACATTTATTTTACCTTGTTTCTATTTTTTGTGTTTTCAATATTTTTAATTTAACTAATATTGATATTAAAGTTTTTAAAAGAAATTAGGTCGGACATTTGCAGGTGCACAAGTCTAAAATTTTCTTGGAAGTTTAAACACAACATTAAATATTTGCAGACCACTAGAAAATTTCTATGGTACACCTGTTGACACACTTTGATTTATATACATTTAAATCTAAGCTTTGTGATTTATTACATATTTTTCAAAGTAGGAATACTGAAACGTTTATAATAATACGTTACTAAATTTAATTATAAAATTATATTAGACTTATTGTAGAGATCTCATTTTTTTACACAATAGATTGATTTCATATATAAAGCGTAATAAATCGCATTCATTTACTATTTTTATTGTTGCTTACTCAATCGGTGGCGAAATTCAATATTCGGCAATTTTTAACGAACCAATATTCTTGATGTGAATTACATTTTTATGGCTCAATGGGTTGTATAATTAATATTTTGTAGGATAGAAATTACCTTAATGATTAGAATAACTTTGAAGGTATGTTTCATGTTGTCTTAATAAAATATTTTAACACCAATATAGCTTCAGTGATCCAAGCTTTTTTACTAGCTAACCAATGAACTTCTTTTAGTACACATAGCCTGAGACTTTAGTGTAAACATTTTATCTTCAGAAGCATTGATATAAAGCAAAGATGTCACTCACTGATTTTTCAGTATTTTTTCATGAAAAGACTGATTTTGTAAGCGCTAAAATTTTAATACATATATAACAAACTTTGCGCATTACTGCGGAAGTTTTAATTAAAAAAATATATAAGCGTCAATGCATATTATTAATGTTAATATTAAAAATACTAACGAGATTCATAAAATAAATATCTTTACAACACTAATTTACTATATTTACTCAATCAAGCAATTCCATATAACTTTTTAATAAAACAATTCTCCTAATTGTACCTAATTGCACTGTACTCTTAATTTTCTTCTTCTTATGATTTTATCAGATAATTTTTGTATATTTATTTTACAAAGCAAAGCTTTTAAAAGATAGCATTTTTATCGCCCACTTGCGGTCGATGTGACCACCCAAGTTTATGACTCAAACTTGTATGTAAATATTACTTCGCTAAAAATAAACTTCATGACTCTTTTTGCCACAGTTATTATAATCTATTATTTATATGTACAGTCGTGCTTTCAATTGAAATCTGATATTGACTCTTTTTTAGCACACGTTGCTCTATTTAAAACGACTGTTTTATTAGTGTAACTAATCTAACTGTTATTACTAATCTAAACATCATGACAGCTTTCTCCAGTGCATCTTGATTACCATTATACAAACGATATTTATTCAATTAAACATAAAAAACACCTAAAATAGATGAGCACCATTTCACATATTTTTTCCGGCTCTCCATAACTATCGCCAAAAACATTATTGTGTTAACTGAATAGCTTGTGCAAGAGCTGTTGTCCTTGCCGCAGCGGTTAAGAATTAGGGACGCGATCGCGCCTCTCTATGGCACTCTAAAGCTTGCAGACGAAAGTCAGTGAGCATTGGCGGATATACATATTCGATACCGCTTCTCAACAATATGAAATATAATTTATATATGCTTAAAAATAACAGTAATGATTTTTTTATCGCTGATATTATTTTGCTGTAGCAAACTTGATATCAATTTTAATTTCAGATAAATAAAATTTTTTTTTTTTATTTAAGAAATAAAAAAATAAATATATAGCACATAGCTTTAAACAGGTATATTATGATAATTTACATAAATTCATAGCAAATTGTTAAGTCGGTCGGATAATTGCGATTAACGCTATGTCATCTGCATATCGTAAATCATATTTGTATTTAACAATTTTATAAAACATTGAGTAGTGAGTTAATTTACACGCATTTTTAATATGTTGTGTAAAATTATTTCTGTTGTTATTTATTTATTATTATTTCATATTGCATTTATAGTAAATTATACAAAAAATCAATGATCTCAACGTTTGATTTATTTTAGTGTGTTTTAATAATTTATTTAAATGCTTTTACGTTTATTTATTTTACTTATTACATAATGTATTTTATTTATTATTTCTTCATTTATATATTTATCTGAAGTACGGCGATACCGCTTAAAAAGTTAAATAATACATTCGAAGTAGACGGTTCTTGAATATATATATTAAAATTAGTATGTACCGCATGGCATTCTTAGAACAACCAGAGTTTAAATAATGACTTTACACCTTAACGACGCATATAGGTATCACGTTACCAAAATGTTTGAACAATTTTCACAATTCGCAGGAGAGCCTTCCAAAGATTCTACCAAAAGTTTATTGAGACTGCATATCCAATTGAAGATATTTATATCGAGTGAATCTACAACAGTATTGGACTTGTTTATTTTTGCAATTTGGTAATACTGTATTATCGTTATATTATAATATGTACTTTCAACTCAACAGCAATTTAAAAAATGATACTCATGAATATACATACATATACGAATATGGAGGAAATACAATATTTTGTAGCATACATGGTGAACGCAAAAAATGATATCAGACTATCGTATGTTTTATAAGCTGTTACAGAGAAATTGAAAATAAATATGTATATACTGAAATTTGGTAATGATATTATTTTTAGGATATCACTTTTTTGTGATCAACTGTATGCATATGGATGTATGTATTGTATAATACAATAGTATATGATATAATGAGAACGTTGGTTATATTTTGAATTTTATACGCTGCATTTTAATTTTGAAATCAAAGTGCTTCTTCGGTTAAGATGTTATGAAAAGATTTGCAATTGTAATTTATTGAGAAAGAGATGATAAGATTTGCCCTCACAGACACTCTGTTATTTTTGTATGAACGATATTAATAAACTATAAATGATAATTAAAACCAATACTCTTATAGCTAAAAGTTAAAAAAAAAATATATTTAAACACTCTTACTATATAATAAAATAATAGATCAGATTGTATATGTGTATATACACTTATATATGATATATTAGTGTATGTATACATATCCAATCATAATAATAAATGAATTCATAAATAAAATTAAAAAATGCGAATCAAAACTGAAAGAAAAAATGTTTATCTTTATTATTCGTAGCTTAAATATGAATCTCTTCTCTCTGCTGTGATTTAATATATAAGAAGTTACAGAGTAAGCAGTAGTCAAATATTTAAACTAAAGTTTAAAAACATTTGAGAGAAACTTGACGATAGTTATCAACACCGCACAAGCGATCAAACCTATATAATTAAAGTATATACTAATATATGTATGTTGAAGCATGTGTGCATAAATATACACACATACGATGTACACGTTCATGTAAAACTGAAAATTAAAATTTGATGGAGTTTTAAAGACTGAAGAATATTACTGCGAAAAGAAAAACGATTCAAATTCCACAACAGTTACGAAAAAATGTTTATGTATTAAATAATATTTTTTTAGAACTGCGCTAATGTATGTGTAATATGTGCGTATATCTATGTACACAAATGTACAAAAATATATATATTCATATATACAAATTTAATAAAAGATATGTACTATTTTTAAGGCAAAGAAATCAATAAATTTATATATTACATGTAAAATTCAAATGTAATATTTAATTTACGTATTAATAATAAAACTTGTTTTATTGTTTTTTATGTCAACTTTTATTTATTTTATAGCACCCTTGCATAAACAGGAACGTCATTTAATGGGGAGCATACAGGGGCTTGCCTTGCCTTGAATTAGGCCCCCCCATGAAAATAGGTGAAATGTCTTTATGCATAAAAAAAGATACAACTAAAAAAGTTTCTCTAGTTATAATGTTTTTATTGAGTCCGTAAGAATATTCTGATCGTGAATTAAATTTGGAGAATAATAGTTAAAATGATATTTTCTGACATCATCTAGAAATCAAATTTTCAAAATTCATTTCATGCGCTGGTTACTATATTAATTTAATAAGCTGTTCATCTGTTGATTGTAACCATGGCGCTGTTAATTGTTTTGACGTTGTCATTGAAATTTACATATTCTTTTGATCCTCATGGAACCATACCTTGAAGTAAGTGCCTAAATATTTGTCAGGAACTAGTAGGAGCAGGCCTGTCGAGAGGGCGGGGGAGACGAGATAAATTCCCTGAGCCTGTTCTCCTTGAGAGGCACGACTCTTCTACAACAATTTAATATACATATCAAAATAATATTTAAAATATGTCACCATTTTTTACTTCGTTGCTTAGTTATATTTGCATAGCATCATCAAGTAAACCACACAAATAGTTTCCATTTTATGTTTTTTTTATATTTTCCAGTAAATTTTCCTAACCAACGATATCTGGACTTGAACATTTCCAGTCGCTTAATCATTCCAAATTATTAAATGAATTATTGCTGGCAAATAGGCAGATCAGTCAAGAAGAGACCCATAAATAAAAGGAGCGGAACATTGCCTTCAAAAGCACCCACTTTCTAGGTAGTACTTTCACAATAAACATTATTATTCAATGGAACAGATTGTAGTATTTTGGCGCGGCTCCGATTGTGTTTAAATTTGTTTGCAAATTTTTGTTAAATAAATATTAGACATGAGAGGAAATAATCAACGAATGTAAATTTAGATATTAGATCTGAATTTTCATATCGAATACATAAAGAAAAAGCAAAAAAATAACGAAAAATCAACAACAGCACTAGCTGAATTATATAAATTTAATGTTTTTATAGATTGTAATTTGACAACTACAATAAATTTAATTCAGCAAAATAAATAAACAATACATTCAATTTCATGTGGTTATTTCTAAAAGAAAATCTAGAAAAACAGCCTCAAATCTATCCCAAAAATATTATTTAATTAAAATATGTCACATCAGTAAAATCATATCGGAATACATTTTCATCAGTAGATATATACTTTTACCAATGAAAATATAAATTATCTAGCAAGTACTAATAAAATTATATGATTTTAACTTTTCTATATGTAGTAATATCATTATTTATTTACATCCGACGTATAAATGTATTTTTTGGTAAAGTTATATTTTCACTAGTAATGTCCAAATAGATTTTTACAGTAAATATATAATTAACTGCTTATATGCTGCTCTAAAATATCATAGAATTTAATAGTGGCGAAACGTTCATTTGCTGTTCAAACCCAAAACTAACGATGTATAAATGTAGTTTTTAATAAAATTATATTTTCACTAGTAGATACATTTTTACCAGTGAAAATATCAATTATCTGGCAGGTTTTAGTAAAATGATATGATTTCAACTGTTCTATATGTAGTAATATTATATATGTATTTACATACTTATCATTTTGATCAATAGGAAACGCAATTTTGACCAATAGGAGAGCGCAAAAAGTATCACTTCAAAGAAGGCAAAAATTCACGTCAAAAGCAATAAAATCATGTCGCAGTGGAAACACTCGGTA
Source organism: Plectrocnemia conspersa (assembly GCF_051122295.1). Classification (NCBI taxonomy): domain Eukaryota; kingdom Metazoa; phylum Arthropoda; class Insecta; order Trichoptera; family Polycentropodidae; genus Plectrocnemia; species Plectrocnemia conspersa. Next base: position 21,221,710 of record NW_028277170.1, read on the forward strand.
AGAGGCGTAAAAACACAAATAAAAGGAAAAAATGTAAATATCGAAAAATGAGTATTACCAAAAAAGTAAGATTATATTTTTTCTAAAAAAAAATTTTTCTCAATTTTTTTTTTTTAATAAAACAAATACCACAAGAAGAAAAGTGATACTCCCTCTGTCCAATAATAAAGGTAGCAGATGATGAATTTAATTTGTGTCATAGTAATAGTAGTAAAAAATATATATAGAACGCAACATTTATTATTAAAAAACTAGATTAAATTAAAAATATTATTTCTAATATGTATTTTGCTTGTTCGAATAGTTTCTGGATTTTTCATTTTTTTGCATTTTAAACTTGTAGATAGGATCTTTTGCTTTCCCTATATGTCTGAGTTTAATTTATTTTTTGAGCTTAGAATTACTCTCTTTTTACAAAGGTTTGATATTCAACTAAAAAAAGCAATTAAATACTGCAAAAAAAAAATTGATTTCAAGCATCGGATGAAATTAGAAAAACAGTTATAATTTGTATTAATTAGGTTAACATAAAACTATTATTACGAGACAGAAGGAGTAAGAGAAAGACAACGACCCTAAAAGAGGGTAGGGTAACAAACAACCGCGTTCATAAAAATGGGTACTAAATTAAATTATCTTTGTTAAAAAAGCTTATTTAAAATTTATATAAAAATCCGCCTATAATTAAGTCTTTAATGCTTTCTTTTTCTACATCCAATGATACGAAATTTAATAATGCGATATTTCGATGTAATAACATTAGTATTTTCAGCCAAATTGTAGACATTCAAATTTAGAAAAATGATCTTATTGTAGTTCGATCTGGAACGTTTATTTATATTATGTATGTTCTGTTTCAATTTTCGATCATTTTATATTACTATTTTTTTTATATCGAGTACTTAGAAATTTGAGCCCCGTGACAAGCTGGGCCCTCATGCTTTGCATGCCTGCTATGAGGTAAATATGCCTCTGCATATATAAATACATACTTATATCATCGCAATGTTCACATGAAATCAGTTTGAAAGAATGTTTCTTAAAATATTTTTACCACTTTTGGCTTTTGCGTCGTTTTTATAAAAATGAGCTAAAAAATCTAACACAATCAAATTATTTCAACCTAGAAACAGTGGCGTAGCTAGGGTATGTGCCGCCCAGGGCGATTCTTAAAATTGCCGACCCCCCCCCCCCATACATTTTTTGCAGTGTCATAAAATCATCATTTCCTAAAATAATAAATTGGTTATTATTAAGCTCTTGTTATTCGTGGATTTATATATGTTTTAGTGCATTCAGGGTTAAGAACCACACTAGACGATCCCATCGCGAATATGCCGCCCCCAAACAAGTGCCACCCGGGGCGGCCCACCCCCTCCGCCTCCCGATAGCTACGCCACTGCCTAGAAATCAGACTAAAATGCAACTCTAGCACCAAAAACCACATAATTTATATTCCAGGTACATGTATACACATTCCTGAAATTTTTCTTGCAAATCTGCACGTGTGCATTTTTCATCTTTCGCGATATGCATGGTAAACGTTTTGTTTACTCTCGACGCTATTTGCGTTTGTGGGTCATTAAATAAGGAATGTCGCAAAATGTATTCCAGTAGGTCTTTTTACTGTGCGCCAGGAGTTTCAACAAATCGTAAAGTTTGTGTCAAACAGGATATATGGATCTGGCTAACGTTTACCAAAGGTGATATCACCAGGCAAAAGTTGCACAGTCAGTAGTCGTTTTTTTTATTATTTCGAGTAGTATTTAATTAAGTGACATACATTTTTCTGGTCAAATTCAAGGGAGGAGGCAAATGCCGCTCCCTCAAATGATATCATTGTTTAGAATTCACACCAAAAACAATAAAATCGTACATCTTAAGACTTTTTATAACAATAAGTGAGAATCGAATGAAGCATATTTAAACCAAATTTTGATTAATAGTAGAGCGCAAAAAACAATTATTATAAAATCGTGCCTTACGACTTACAATAAGTGAGAATCGAGTTAAGCATATCTAAACCAATTTTTTGCCAAATAAAAGAGCGCAAAAAATAACTATCCTTTTTCAGGAGTCAAAAATCCACGTCAAAAGCAATAAAATCATGTCGGTGCCGTTGCAGTGGGAACGCTCGTTACCGAGCGTTCCCACGTTGAAATTAATTTATTATTATGTTGACGCAAGATATTTTCGTAATAATTTATCGTGTTAGCACTAATGTGATTTTTTATTGGAGGTATAGAATATCGAGTGTGGAGTTTTTTAAATTAGTATAATATGGGGTGTTATAAATTATTTTTACCACTTTATTTTGAATTACTTGTAAATTATTAAAATATTATTTTTACACAATAGTATCTTTACAAGTACATAGTCTGACTGAAACATTTTAGCAGGTAGTTTTAACCATAATTCTGAGAACTACCCCTTAGAAATTTGCCGTTTTTAATTGCTCGCTTGAGTTTTAGAAAAAGATTGTAGGCTAAATTGCCTAGTCTCGCTTAAGTAATTTGATTTGAGCCTTTTTTTGTCGTTATAATTTTTTTTAATTAATAATTTATTTTTAATATTATATCAACATTTAAAAATGCAAAAGTGTAGCTAATTTAATGCATTCGTATATTGCATATTATTGACTGAATATACCGAAAATTAGTAAACACAGTAATTGTATTTTCAGTTGCCTCATATATTGCATTTTTATATTCATTTATACAATAATCACTTAAATATTTAGTAAGCAATGTAAACATTGATATTACAGACACTTAATCCATACTTTTTGCCTACAATGATTTACTAAATATATTAATATGTAAAATGTCGTACCAACTTATAAGTGTGAAAAATTGTTTAAATAATGTTAAGGCTCATGTTTAATAAAGGATCGAAGAATTTCTCACTAAGCGAAATATGTGCATCGCGAATCTCAAGAATTTACTATTTTAACGTTTTAAATTTTTCATCTTGTCATTTATAATACAATTTTTACGTATTTATAATATAATTTAATTTTTAATATATATCATATTTAATTAAATAATTTATTTAATTTCGATCCAAGTCAAAACATAACAACCTAAAACATCCATATTGTAAATGTTTTCAATATAAATTAAACGTTTAAAAATGCCACATGATGATTATTGTTTCAATAACGTTGAATAATAAGATGGTTTACATTTTATAAAAAAATAAGATAATTAATATCAAAACTATATTGTACAAAAAAAAAAATCGCGGAAAATAAGTAATTGTAAAATTAATTAGGGGCATATATATTGTATTTAATTATTAATAAATTGGGGGCGCAAATTTTTCTTCGTCGCTGATTTTCGTTGACTAGATTGAAACATTCCCTTATTCTGATAAAAGTGTTTTATATATTTAATAAAAAATAATTGCTCATCTTTGTTATCAATCAAAACCTTTAGTTTGGTTGATATGGAATACATATTTAGCAGGCTGAAGTCCATTTTTTCTTCAGTACCAGATTTAATCCCAGACTACAATCTGAAAGGATGCAAGTCTGGCATTTGAACCCTCTTCGATTTAAGTTTATTTAATTTTGAGTTGATATATTCAGTAAATTAGAGTTGTGGAAATGCTCTAAGGTCACTCCGATACATAAAAAGGGTGTCAAGTCTCATATTGACAATTACAGGCCAATAGCTTTCAGCATCTGCAAAATTATTTGTAATTGTATTGCATAAATACATTTTTAATCATTGCAGGTGTATACTTTTCGAGCAGCAACATGGTTTCCGTCAATCTCAATCCACTGTCATTTATCTTAAGGTTTTTACTAACTTTGTTCAAATATGTATTAAAAATTTCGCGAAAATAATGTCGAAAAAAATTCTGATTTTTTATTTGGTTCGATATCGCTTTTATCACTATAAAGGATGCGCATCAGATATATACGTTAAAGACGCTGATTTTTTCCCTTTAACACTGTAATCAGTGATTAAACTTATGATGATTTTATTGATTCAATGATTATTATTTTAATAAAATCGTGACGGCGCCGTTGTAGTGGGAACGCTCGGTAACGATTTTATTAATTATGACGTGGATTTTTGCTTCTAAGAAGTGATAATTGTTTTTTGAGCTCTCCTATTTGTCAAAATTCAGTTTAGCTATGATTTATTCGATTCGTTTTATTATTAAAAAAAATCTTAATATGCACGCTAAATAACCGAGCGTTTTTACTGCGACGGCGACGGCACGATTTTATTGCTTTTGACGTGGATTTTTGATAATTGTATTTGCGATCTCCTATTGGTCAAAATTCGATTTAGATATGCTTATAATTATTAAACATTAATATTTGATGACTGTGTTTAATATCTTTTTATATTTGATTTATGTTAAAAATTAATATTTGTCGAAATTCTTCACTTTATATGTAATGTCTGTATTTAATTATTTATCTAAATTTTAATTTTAATTAGTCAATTCAAAAACATATTTTTGTGGCAAAGAGCGCACCGACGCGAAATATCAAATTTGCTACTTTTGCAGTTCCGCGGAATTGTAATAGTAGGTCAGCGGTTATGCAGTTTCGCAGACGATATGTGTTAAGTTTCAGATGAAATTGGAGATAGCAAACACAAGCAATAAAAAAACATAATTATAAAAAATGTTACGTTCAGTAAATATTTGGCAAAACTGAGCAGCAAAGAAAACGCGACTAATCATCATATAAATATTATGAGTAGACATGTTTCATAATTTTAATATTTCGCATTAAATATGATTTCAGAAAATATGTCGCAATGGTGGCTTATTTTTATATTTATTTGTAGCATAGAATGGGTTGATTCTTACTTGATATTTATTCAAGGAATCATTGTTTTCCTAGGGTCAGGGTTCTCATTAATATATAATATAAAGAGCAATGGTCTTAATTTTGACTCCTGTGGTACACCGTGAGATATTATTTTCTCTTTGAAATAAGCATAGTTTATTTTAACTTTTTTTTAAATAATTAATAAACTATTTTATTTATACTGATAGTCTTTAATTTCTTCAACATAATTATTCTGTCTATTGCTTCGAAAGCTCTCTCGAAATCCAAGATTTTGTTTGAATCCTTGGCCAACAACCAATCATTTATCACTACATGTAATGCAGTCTCAGTGGAATGTCTTTCTCTGAATCCCGATTGTTGTTCACATATGATGTTTAGAGAAATAATAAAATCTTTTAATTGTTTAATTACTACTTCTTCCGTCACTTTTTCTATTCAAAGCAATATGTTAATTAGTCTCATTTCCTCAACCTTCTTACTATTTTTTATTTTAAGTATTGGTATAATAGTAGCAATTAAGTATCAAATATTATCCTTCGGAGAGTGTTTTATTTACATAATATTTTAATTTAGTTCCTAGTTTTTCCCAAGTTTCTTTAATTACATTTACATCTAATTCTTTAGTACTGGTTCCATTTTTTAATTTATATATTATGTTACGAATTTCTTCTAATGATACTGATTTAAATCTACTAAATTTTATATTCAATGCTTCATTATTATATTGTACTAAATTATTAAACTTAGGTATTGAATTCACAATTTTTTCTATACTCTTAATGTAGTACGTATTCATTTTTTCTGCTATTATATGAGGATTTTTATATAATTTTAATGACTTATTTGGATCATTTTTATATCATATATCGACTTCTACATTATTGGTATGTTTTCCATTTTTCATTTAAGACTATATATTCTACTCGTTTTGCTTTTATTATTTAAAATATTTTGTGAAACATAATCATAAATAATATTGACTTTTTATTTTACAATCTACTATATAAGTGCAAGTGAATGGTCTTATCGCGATTCATTTCACAACATGAAACCTTTGATCTATTTTAAGAACAAAAACACAGTGAACAAATACTTAAAGCTCTCTTTGGAATATGTAGTATGTGTGTACAAGCATTTTAAGCCAGACGGCAAATATTTGCGTATAATATACGAGACTTCCCTTAAATAATTGTTAGACCACCTATTGAGAAATAATTTGAGTAACATTAAAAAAAATGTCCATGAAATGTAGCATTTATACATTATAAAAAATGCACCCATATTTCATATTTTTCGTACTGTCAATAATATTAGCGACGACCAAAATGAGCTTTAATAAATTATATACAGGGCTGTTGATAAAAAAACGATTAGTATAGTGAAAAAAGTTGGGAAATACTGCGATAAATAACGGTGTATCGTTGATGTCACCTAAAATAACATAAAGTGTGTAAATAATTTATTGAAGTATAACGAATTTAGGCAAATGATTATATATTATTATTATTATTCACATGCTTTTTTATTAAACGCGTTTTCATGAACTTTAATTCTCTCGCGGTGTTTTACATTTAGTTTATCTAAGTGTTCCTAAGGGTATTTATTTTTAAGTCACGGTGTAACAGAAAGTTGCGGACTAACGATGGAGCATTTGACGCGATTCTTAATGACATATTTTTTGGGTGCTTACGAGTGTTAATTATGTATTCCCAAACCGATAAAGCGTATGAAATTGCAGGTCCTTTCAATGGTATAGTTTTGCTTCGGTTGATTTATTTTTAATATCTGAGGATATACTAAGATACTTCGCCGTATTTTGCTAGTCAAGAAATTTGGATTTTAACTAATTTATCGATAGCGAAAACTTTTTTCCTTCTACGATAAAAATGACTAGCCTAAGAATTGCAGTAATACCGGCATTACTCGTATTGACATTATTATTATTATTTTAATTAATTGATCGTTACAATAATCCGAGTACCGCTCGCATGATTCACCATGTTCGTTAATTAGCAATACCAAATTATTCAGCAGCTATTGTTTCAATATATTTGATCGCATGATCCACCATGTTCATTGAACAGCAAAACCAAATCCTTCGCCAATACAATTAATATTTTAATTAAAATAATTTATTAATTATAAAAAAAATATTTTCGAAAATTTCGGATGGGTGCCATATTTTTATTTTCTTTTCAAATAAGATGCACAAATTTAAAAAAAAATAAAAAATATTTTGCTTCTACCGGTAATACCGAAGATATTTTTTTTCTCTGTTACATAACAGAATTCCTTTGACCCTTTGCACGGTGGGGTATTTGCTCGATCTGGGCGGCCAAAAGTCGATTATGAAAATTTAAGCTCAGGTAAAAAAAAAAGTTGCTCTGTAAAGCTGATAATTTTGCGCATAATAATCAACAACGCTAGCACCCCCACGATCGGTCGGAAGTCAGTCATCCCTTCGAATGCTCGCATCGTTTTCTCGGCGTCGATTGCATACTCGTACATTGGACAATTATTATAATTTTATTTGAGTACAGTTAAAAATAAGTACTTTTTTCTAATTTTGAGTTCATTAGTTATATTTCCCACCTCTTTTTAATGTAGATTTTATATACAATATAAAGCTTAGGTCTTAATCTTTATGATACAAGTAAAATTGGCTGCGGATTTTTGTGGTTTTTAACACATTGCATACCATTATTCTTAAAAATGGGACGGGGCTTAGTCGCGAAAGTTAGGAGCTAAACGTTTTAAACTATTATAACTTTTTAATTAGGTGACGTGTTAACGTCAAATTTAAAATACAGTTTTATAATGATTATGATTTTTTAATTACATGATCAGCATGGTAAAATCAGTAAACCTCAAATTGTGGATCGCGTGCTAATAAAATAAAATAAAAATTTGCTTAGAATCACCAAATATACACATATTTAAAAAGGAAAACGATGCCGAGTATGATATAATACTAGTCAAATACTTTTTCTTGCTAAAAAAACAGCAAATATCAAACTTTGTGACATATACAATTTATTTTTTATTTTTAACACTTGACGCGGCGAAATTCGCACAACTGTTCAACACGGAATTCCTCTTCCTCGGGCCTACAATTTAAGAAATACTTTAAATACGTATTAAAATAAAATTGCATGAATTATTTCATGAAAATTAAAAAAAAAATTAAAAAAAAAAGTTTTTTTTCTATAATGTATTTTTAACACTTATAATATTATACATTTGACTACCAGCATAATTTTGGCCGCTCAGATCGGGAAAATACCCCACAGTGCGTCGTGTATATACAAAAATATCAATCATATTAAAAAAAAAAAAAATTTACGCCGAAATATTGCCCGATTGAATTTTTCGCATTGGTGAGCCTATATATTATTGAAGCATTATCGTTATTTTTATAGTTCTAAGCTATAGATATATAATTTTTAATAAATAAAATGTACATTTAAAAAAAAAAATTTAGCTACTACCGGTATTTAATTTATAATTAGTCAATTAATCGATAAATTAAAATCAAATCGATTATTTGCCTTTAATGGCTAGGATTATGCTTAGGATTGAACTAGTTATTAATGATAAAATAATGCATCTGATGTGTGAAGAAGATATTGATTGATTCTGTACAAAAGTAAGTTAATTGTGTAGCGATTCATACATTAGACACGAATCTGAGCTCCCGCCTTTATCCTAGTATTTTTTGGTTGTTTGATTATTGATGATTGTTAAATTAAAGTTGTGGTTGGAGTGGATTTGAGGTAATGGGTGGGGACGTGATTGGTAGTTGGCGGGTTAGGATAGCTTGTAGGCGTTTATGTTTGCGCTACGTGTTGTAAGTGAGGTCACCTTCGACCTCTTCGCTGAACGGACTACGCCTCGCTTCATGTACGAGCAGTGGCGTAGCTATGGAGGGGGGGGGGGGGTGGGGCGCCCCGGGCGGCACTTGTTATCATACTTGGTATTGTTTTCATTTTTAAATGTGTATATTTGGTGATTCTAAGCAAATTTTTATTTTATTTTATTAGCACGCGATCCACAATTATATTGTATATAAAATCTACATTAAAAAGAGGTGGGAAATATAACTAATGAACTCAAAATTAGAAAAAAGTACTTATTTTTAACTGTACTCAAATAAAATAATAATAATTGTCCAATGTACGAGTATGCAATCGACGCCGAGAAAACGATGCGTGCACTCGAAGGGATGACTGACTTCCGACCGATCGTGGGGGTGCTAGCGTTATGCAAGGAGTGGGGGAATTGTTGATTATTATCAGCTTTACAGAGCAAAATTTTTTTTTTTTAATTTTCATAATCGACTTTTGGCCGCCCAGATCGAGCAATTACCCCATCGTGCGACGGGCAGTAAACTTATAGGTCAATAGAAGCTCGATGGATAATATAGGCATATTTTTGATCTATGTATATTAGCTTTTCACGTATATTTTCTCGAATGTCATAATCAAACATTCAAACCAAGACAAAGCTCCGATTCATATAATTTGATTTGAGAAAAAATGATATATTTATATTATGTTATAAATGGTCACAATTTAAACACAAATTTACTTTTTATTATTTTATTAATCAAACTTTGCACTTAAGAGTGCTAGAAAATTACAAAAAAGTTACAAATGAAAATTATTGGATATACAAATACAGGAATATTACATTAAATTATATTTTTTTGTTTACACACTTACGAACTAATTAGTAATCTGAGATTTTTTAAATTTTTTAAATTTTATAAAAAAAATTATATTTTAAAGGAATTTTAAATATGTTCACATCATTAAATTAGCTATCAAAAAGGTACTAAACCTTATATTTTAAATAAATACTGAATTATTTGATAATAACAGCACATTAAATACAATATTACGAAAAGTTAATCAAATTATCACAAATCACAGTCTTACTTTTTAAAAGAAATAGATACCAACGTTTAAGACTTTAGTTTACAATCTTCTCATGACACGCAATTAACTAGTGCTATTACATGTTGGTTGCGTTATTAGTGTTATCCCTTTCAAATTTAAAGCCGAGCTCGGAAATAAATTGAGCCAAATATTTCTCACCCCCAGCAAAAGTGAAGAATTTATGATCCAACATTATACTGGCGTCAGTGAAGAAATGGTGACTTGAAATGCGGCATTCCGTTATATAATCTTTGTACTCATCAGTATGCTTAACAGAGGCGATTACAATCATTTGCGAATAATCGACCGTCGAAAAGTCCATAGGACTGCAAGTCGCAAGTTCCATGGACATTAAGGCAGCACGGCGCAAATCAAAGTCTCGGTTCTGAAAAAAAATATATAATGGTAAAATTTATGGCAGTTGATGACGACATCAAAGGAAATGTATCAACTTTCAGAGTTGCAATGTTTTTTAATAGTATTTAAGCATTTAAAACATAATACACCCATACCTCGCTGTACGGCCGCTCTTTATATGGCCTTTCGCTATAACGGCCCTTTTCAATTAAGGCACGTTTTCGATTAACGGCCTAAAATGTTTCGCTATAACGGCAAAAAAACTTTTTTTCGAAATCGATCTTTTAAAAAATTTAAAAATAGATTTAATTTGCATAATTTTAAAATGAAAGGTGAAGCAGCTAGCGCCGATGAGGCCGCATCTAAGGAATATACCAACATTTTAAAGGGAATTATTGAAATAGGTGGTCATAAACCTGAAAAAGTGTTTAACGTAGACGAAACAGGGCTTTATTGGAAGCGAATGCCTGATTGCACGTACATTTCAAAAACCGAAAAATCTGCGCCTGGTTATAAGGTGTCTAAAGAACGATTAGCTTTGCTACTTGGTGCAAATGCCGCGGATGATTTTAAGCTAAAACCACTTTTAATATATTTGTCCGAAAATCCAAGGTCTCTTAAAGTACTAAAGAAAAAACAATTAACCGTCATATGGAGATCCAACTAGAAAGCTTGGATGACTAAAGCTACTTTAGAGGATTGGATCAAATATCACTTTTGCACAGAAGTGAAAAAATATTTGCGAGACAATAACTTAAGCAACAAGGCTTTGCTAATTTTGGATAATGCACCAGGGCATCCTACTAATTTATCCAAACTATTTGAAGATGTCATGATTGAGTACCTTCCGAAAAATACAACAGCTCTGATCCAACCAATGGATCAGAGTGCAATAGCCACTTTTAAGGCATATTACCTACGTCGAACTTTCCGACAACTTATAAGGGAAACCGATGGTAAATCTTCAATTAAAACATTTTGGAAAAACTATAACATCAAGGATGCTGTTGACAGCATCAGTGAATCATGGAAGGAATTAAAATTAACAACAATGAACCATGTTTGGAAAAAAATATGGCCAGAATGTCTAAAAAGTACTGATGCAGAAGTTAATTGCATTCCTGAAATTAGGCAAAACATTTTGGATCTAGCACATGATCTCGGCTTTGAAGATTTGAACGAACGTGATGTGCTTGATCTACTTGAAGCTGATAATGAACCCCTTTCATATGAGGAACTCATTCAGTTGCAAGCAGAACCGGCATTTGATGAAGAGACAAAGCCTGTTGTATCCAAACAGCTAACATCAAAAAAATTGTCGAAAGCTTTTTCCTATTTCGAACAAGGAATAAACATCTTCCTTGAAAACGATCCTGACGTCGAACGTAGCGCAAAAGTTTCTCGAGGAATTAACTCAGCCATTAGCTGTTATTAATCACTGAAGAACGAAAGAGACAAAAAGGCAAGACAAACAACGTTGGACAATTTTTAAGCCAGGCCCATCCTTACCAGCGAAAAATGAGAACGACAGTGATCTGCAGGTTACCATTTCTTCATCGTTTTCAGATTAAAGCCATTTAAAAAAAATGATGTATGTATTCATACACATATTTTATGTAACATGAAGTTGTTTAATTTTTGTTTATGGATTATTGTTTGTTTTTGGAGTCTGTTATTATTTTATGTACAAATGTATGTACTTGTTATGTATGTATTTTTATTTAAATGAAATAAAAAGATAAAATGCATTTAAAATGATAAACCATGTTACATATTTAACAAATTTGGAACCGATCCCATTGAATTTGTATGAATTTGTATTAGAATATTTGATTCGTTATACGGCTTTTCTAGGCCGTAAAGCGAGGTATGGGTGTATAAAGTTCGTATAAATCACTTTATTTCAATTTTAAAGTTTGCCTCAAATAAAATAACAATTCATAACTAAAAAATTATGATACAAAAATACGATTAAGAAGGTTTGGATAAGTCTATACTACAATAATAAAAAAATATATAAATACTCACGGATTGGTACGAGGATTCGCCATACATTTCGTTGTTCGCTCCTTTTTTACCTGTCTCCAACGCCATTCCGAAATCACAGAGTTTCAATGTTCCATTTTTTCCAACTAATACGTTCCCACCGTGAATATCTCTATTAACATAAACATTAATTATTGTTATTATTTTGTACTAAATGGTTCATAAAATTTGCATGTGGCCACTCACCCGTGGAAAATATTTCGAGCATGCAAGTACGAAACTCCCTCATAAATCATCTTCATGATCGTGCATATTGTTACATTTTCGAACAGTCTATTCTTATCCCTCATCACACGTAATATAGCTTGCATTGTCAAATCGAATCTATCAAATATTAAATAAAAATGTTCTTGTTCTTCGACGACGCTCAATAGCTTTATCACGTTTTGGTGATTCAACTTCAGCAACTGTAACAATATATGATGAATACATTAGATCAGGGTTAAAGGATTATAACTGTAATATTTTAAATGTTAAGAAAATGCAATCACCACTATTTCATTTATTACAGCCAAAGGCGACACGCCTTTAACCCTTTTATATACTTTCACAGCAAGTTGCATGTTTATATGGTCATCGGATAATTTCGATGCTTCGTACACCCGTGCTTGAACTCCACCTCCTAAAAGGAAGAAGAAAACAATTGATAAAATATTTTTTTTAAAGCCAGATTAGAAAAAAAACAAGCGTGCTTTTGACATGCCTGAGACATATTTTTAAAGACATTGACAAATCAAATTAGACAAAAGTCCAACACTAAGGTGTTGTATTTAATCATATGGCTTATGGAGATTATTAAATAATACAGCTAAAATAAATTCATTAAGAATAATTATGTTTTTGAAATATAATGCATGAATCAACATCTGTTTATATGAATTAATTATGATATATGTTTTTTATTAAAGAAAAACTTTTTTAATATATTTAGATTATATTAAAACCATCGTAATCTAACAAGCTCTTCGTAGCTAACATTAAACAGGTCAATGTGCAATGCCAGCGTATTAATAAGGAGCCGAATGGCCACAACCATAGGAGAGCCGGAAAGCGCGGACGCCCTAGCCTCAACGTTCATCAAAAGAGGAAGCGATCGTGATTCTCGAAGACGATCTAAACCCCAAAACTGGAATTACTCGAGAACAGCTGATTGTCGACAGCACCCTTCAGTAGTTTGAAGAAATGCGACATACAACTTTCTGCGAGAACTCTCCTAAAAGAAAGGCGCTGTGATATTAGAACGGATAATAACCAAATATCATTTTGTAAAGGAACCTTAAAAACCATTTTTGAATTTTTTTCACTAATACGTCGTTCACGTGTAAAGAGAACCTCGTGGTTGCCGTTGTTTTAAGTGTTAATAAGTAATTTGTATATTTTTTCTAGATTTACAGTACGCTGCTTAGTATATTAAAATAATTAAAAATATATAATGGATAACATACTTTTATGCATTTCCATAATTAAGGGATATCTATATAAATAAAAAGTTAAAGCGTCTTGGCCACGTCACACGGAATGACGTCTTTCGAATTATCGTCCAAGCGGTCATGGAATTGTCGGCATTGATCCAGGTGTTCGGCATTTAACAAATTAGTTCGATAAGTATTATTTTCGAGCTGAATGTGTTGTAAAGAAGCGGGAAGAGCGCTCATATTTGCGGTGTGCAAAAATGCGCGTGAGGACGCTGCATTCCCACCCCCGCGGTCACAGCTGCGTATGAAGCGACGCGTGTCGGCGTGAAACGACATCGTGACGTCACCAAGATGCTCTTACATGAGTGTTTTGTGAATTCGCGTACCGGGGGGAAGGGGATTTATATAATAGATGATGGTCCGACAAATCCGATGTTGTCGGGCTTTTAATTCATATAACGTCTTTATTAAAATTTTATAAAATAGTTCAATTTTAGATGCCCGCCGCCGTTTAATGACATATTTTTCTCTTAAATGTTCACCGCTGATGATGTTATGTAGGTCAAAGCCACGTAAAATGGCTCAATCACGCTCCCGATAATTACACTAAATACACTACGTATTTTTCTTTGTAACTCATAAATTAAATTTTAGATGTTCTTGTTGATATTTCTTTGTACAAATATATCTTAAATTAGTACACCCATACCTCGATATACGGCCTTTCGCTATAACGGCCCTCTTCAATTAAGGCACGTTTTCGATTTACGGCCTTAAATGTTTCGCTATAACGGCAAAAATACTTTTTTTCGATGTCGATTTAAAAAAAAATTAAAAATAGATTTAATTTGCATAATTTTAAAATGAAAGGTGAAGCAGCTAGCGCCGATGAGGCCGCATCTAAGGAATAGCCCAACATTTTAAAGGGAATTATTGAAAGAGGTGGTCATAAACCTGAACAAGTGTTTTACGTAGACGAAACAGGGCTTTATTGGAAGCGAATGCCTGATTGCACGTACATTTCAAAAACCGAAAAATCTGCGCCTGGTTATAAGGTGTCTAAAGAATGATTACTTTGCTACTTGGTGCAAATGCCGCGGGTGATTTTAAGCTAAAACCACTTTTAATATATTTGTCCGAAAATCCAAGGCCTCTTAAAGGACTAAATAAAAATCAATTACCCGTCATATGGAGATCCAACAAGAAAGCTTGGATGACTAAAGCTACTTTAGAGGATTGGTTCAAAAATCACTTTTGCACAGAAATGAAAAAATATTTGCGAGACAAGGCTTTGCTAATTTTGGATAATGCACCAGGGCATTCTACTAATTTATCCAAACTATTTGAAGATGTCATGATTGAGTACCTTCCGAAAAATACAACAGCTCTGATCCAACCAATGGATCAGGGTGCATTAGCCACTTTTAAGGCATATTACCTACGCCGAACTTTCCGACAATTTATAAGGGAAACCGATGGTAAATCTTCAATTAAAACATTTTGGAAAAACTATAACATCAAGGATGCTGTTGACAGCATCAGTGAATCATGGAAGGAATTAAAATTAACAACAATGGACCATGTTTGGAAAAAAATATGGCCAGAATGTGTAAAAAGTACTGATGCAGAAGTTAATTGCCTTCCTGAAATTAGGCAAAACATTTTGGATCTAGCACATGATCTCGGCTTTGAAGATTTGAACGAACGTGATGTGCTTGATCTACTTGAAGCTGATAGGGAACCCCTTTAATATAAGAACTCATTCAGTTGCAAGCAGAACCGGCATTTGATGAAGAGACAGAGCCTGTTGTATTCAAACAGCTAACATCAAAAAAATTGTCAAAAGCTTTTTCCTATTTCGAACAAGGAATAAACATCTTCCTTGAAAACGATCCTGACGTCGAACGTAGCGCTAAAGTTTCTCGAGGAATTAACTCAGCCATTAGCTGTTATTAATCACTGAAGAACGAAAGAGACAAAAAGGCGAGACAAACAACGTTGGACAATTTTTTTAAGCCAGGCCCATCCTTACCAGCGAAAAATGAGAACGACACTGATCTGCAGGTTACCATTTCTTCATCGTCTTCAGATTAAAGCCATTTTAAAAAAAATTATGTATGTATTCATACACATATTTTATGTAACATGAAGTTGTTTAATTTTTGTTTATGGAATATTGTTGGTTTTTGGAGTCTGTTACTATTTTATGTACAAATGTATGTATTTTTGATTTAAATGAAATAAAAAAATAAAATGCATTTAAAATGATAAACCATGTTACATATTTAACAAATTTGGAACCGATCCCATTGAATTTGTATGAATTTGTATTAGAATAATTGATTCGTTATACGGCTTTTCGCTTTGCGGCCAAGTTTCGTGGAACGTATCTAGGCCGTAAAGCGAGGTATGGGTGTATTACATATTCGCACCCTACCACGTGCGACCCATAAATTAAATAAATGCTCGCCGCTGTTTAAATGTATCTCAAATTTCTGATATAATGACATAATACATTTCCGTCGTCACAAATGTATGTCAAACCCGTGTAAAATATGTATAAATTTAATAAAACACCGAACCATTTAGATTTTAGACAGTCGGACGAAGCTCAACTCTGATTTCGTAAATATATGATATTGAATTGTTAAATATTAATTGTGATAATTGATTTTAGGATGTTTTATTGTTATTGTTGCATAACAATGTCACAAAAACGACAAAATATTGATCGTCGCACAAATCAAGCCAAGAGAAAAAGAGAAGAAAGAAGAAATGAAACAGAAGCAAAGGTAGCCCAAATAAATGAACGAAATAAGATACAAACTTCACAGTCACGAGCTGCTGAATCATCACAACAACACGAAGTACGAAATAGGAATTATGCTGATCATATGCTGATCGAAATGAAAAACGTGAAAATGATCGAACGGTTCGTCCATTTTGTGCGTTATTCATAATTTTTGAGAAAAAATTATATTCTCAATTTAACCGATTTATAAAAAATGACCGAAAAACGGTAAATCAGTTTCTGTTTCAACCGATTTGGAAGCCCTAAGTTTGCTTTAGACAAAAACCATAACTATGTATTTCTATGGCTAAAAAGTTTGCGACTTTTGAGTTGGATGTATATCCTATATTTAGGAAAAAATATGAATATGAAGCTTTTGATGTATATGGCCTTTTAAACGTATCTGAATAATTTCCTAATACATACACAGATGCTGTTATCTCATTTATTGAAAAGTATCGCAATTATTTTACCATAAATGCGATATATTTATATAAGTAGTATCGACTCTTTGTCAGTGTTTTATTACAAACACATCCTAGTGTTTATCTCGGTGTCATATTGCATTTGTGGGTTTTGCAGTTTTTTTAGTTCTCATTGATTTGATGATTAATTAATTGAGAATAAATGACCGGAAACAGGCATTCTATTTACACATGATAAGACAATCGGGATAATATTACATGCCGTCGGAATACGACACTCTTTTTATTTGATAGTAAAAACGTGCTAAAAGAAAATCTTGACTTTATTAATGAAATTATAACAAAACTTAAAACTAGAAAAATTAAACTTTAGCATTACTTATAGACTTAAAAAGATTTTGACACAGTATACCGTAACATATTATTAGAGAAATTAAAATAAATTGGAATAGTAGGACCAACGCTAAATTCATTAAAAAGCTATTTAAATAGTAGACAACAAGTAATTGTAATAAATGATACACAAAGCGTATGTGAGGTGGTAAAGAGAGGAATTCCACAATGTTATATTTTGGGACCTTTATTATTTAATCTATACATAAATGATTTAACCCTATAGAAACAACTGTATACTAATGATACAGTGATAATACATAACAGAATGATTTGATCCATGTTTGTAAATGGATAAGATTAAACAAATTAAAAAAACAACTATATGATATTCAATGATAATTTTGATATTAAAATTACTGTAAATAATTCTCTAACTACAAAAAAAGTGATTTAATTTTTATAAGCATATTAATTACATAATAAAAAAATATTAACAATGGCAAAAATTTTATACAGGTTACAAAATATATTATCGTATAAAACTAGATTAAACATTTATTATGCACATATGCATAGTTATCTTCGAGGTGATGACCGCGTGAGCCTCCATTTTCAAATAACATCATTTCTTGGTTTATAATGGACATGAGGCTAGTGCAATTTCGAACTTTTGGTTCACATGTCATAAAGCTTTATGATCACTTAAATATTGCTACGAATTTTCTGACTCTATTTACTATATCGTTGATGCGGTGATTTTCAGATTCAGAATAAGCCATTGTAAATCCTTTTTCATCTTCGTATCCATCAGTAAATTGATATTGATCATTTTTTTCATAGCATGATTCCAAAGATTCAGTTGGAATTTTTTCGTAAAAGACATTTTCAGAAATGGCGAGGTGAATTCCATGAATGGTGCATAATTGATGTTCAGGCATTAAAAGTTTAGCAACGCAAACCATAACGCTTGCCCCGTCTGTTACTATAGAAACTATATCGTTATTCAATGATATATGATGGTTTTCCAGACATTTCTTCAATAATTGAACACAAGCATCCATGCACCCGAGATAAACCAATATTCCAAAATTTTTCAGTGCACATTAATGTTCATGTAGCGTTTATTGGCGACCGATGTCCATTCGTCAAACGTTTTCCATTTTTTTACATTCATCAATTTCATCAATAATTTTATTACTGTAATCGACTACACGATTCCTTATCGAAGTTACAGAAGAAGGAAAAGATTGGTATCTTTTGGCTATAAGAGCTGCTCTCAAATCAATATTGAATGGTAAACCATCTCGAGAAGCACAGCATCGAGTGATTGATCTTCTTTGGTTAAAAAATAGTCGGATATTAATTTTCTTTTCAACGGTCAATCAAACGATTTGTGGTTTTTTCGGTACAATTGACAAAAGATGGCTCGTGAATTTTCATTTGGTGTATTGAAAGTGTATGCAGTCCTTTGGTAGATCCTCCGCCAGTTTAAAAAACCACACTGCACTCTTTAAATTTAGCTGTTAAAAAGAATTTCTATATCGAATTAATATCACCATCTTTTTTATGAATATTATATTTCGGTTGTTAATCTATTATTGAAGGGCGAAAATATTTTATTGAAATATAATGTACGAGGGCATGGGTCTCATTTTAATGCAATCTGATATTCCTGGTCATATACTATCTAACAGAAGCAATTTTTTGCTGATTTATCATTTTTTTATTGTTGTAAAACAAGGGCTCATTAAAGGTAATAAATAACGTTTTAATTGACGACAAATCCATTACGATCCAGGACTTTAGGATAAATTTTGTGTTTCACATTCATTAAAACATTATTTATCACCTTAAATGAGCTCTAGTTTTGCTGTTTTATATTTTTCGCTCTCGAATTCTTTTAAATACAACGGAATTTTAACCCAGTAAATAATTTATTACCCGCCAGCATCCGGTGTTACACAGAAACCACTTGTAGCTCGCGCAAGTATCTACACGAAATTAACGATTTTGTTAATAATAATTCGATTATGCTTGATAAATCAATCAATCCCGAAAATTTTGGGATTATGTTTTATAATCCCGGGGCTTATCAGGTACTAAAAATCGTTCGGGATCCCGGGATCGGAATCCCTAACTCGGACTCTAAACCCGGTCTATGACCCGGCGGGTCCGAATCTTTTTTTTATACAATAATATTCTAATACGAATGTCACCTATTGACTTGTTTCACAGACTTGAGAATATATGTGTATTGCAATAAGTAAGAACTTAACCTAAGAAGTACCAACAACTTTTTTGTGGAAATAAAATCGCAGATAAATAATTTACTGAATGAATATTTGAGATACTATAGGGAATAGGACCGCGGGGTCCAAAAAACTCGGGTTTTCCCAAACCCTAGATGCGATGCAAAGCATAAAGTAATACGTTAGCTCAAAACTTATTGTGCTTAAAGCGAAACATACTTTGAAATCCACAGTATAGAAAAATAATGCAAATCAGCGACGCATGTTGAATACAACGCAAAGCACCAGCATCAGCATCAGAAGAAAAATCACCGGATCGTAAACAAAATCAAGAATCGACTACGCGTCGATCAGCGCAAAATACAAAAACCATATCAAAGAAATGCATATTTATTTATTATAACATGCAACGCGATGGCGTCCTAAATGGAAAATTGACACCCGGACACAATAAATAGTCATTAAATCAATATCACTTACCAATGCACTTGCCGAGTATAAAGTTTCCAGGCTTGCAGATGGTTCCGAACATGTTGAAGGCACTGTTAATAGCACGCACAACACTAGTATCGTCAAGCGCAGACCGGAGCAGTGGCTGCGCCGGCAACTGGTAGACGACTCCCACCACGCTTTCCACGTCGCCTATCATCAAGCGGAAGGCGGAGCTTGCAGAGAGGCGGAGTGGGGGCTGTCCCGCAGTGGTGTCTAAGGTGGGGTACGTGTACCCCAGAAGCATGGTCGGTTTTAGCTCATTTAGTGCCCCAGGCAAAACTAAGTAGCCCCCTCATATGTTTAAATATTATATATGTACAAATTTTACTTTCTCATTAATTATCTCACACGAATAAGTTTAAAATTTATAGTAATTCAAAATAAATAAATAATGGTTGTTATTGTATTATAATTATTTAATACGCTAAAATACAGCGGCGAAAACAATTTTGATTAGACCTATCATCAAATCAGCTTTTTAACAGTATTGTGTAGTATGTGAGAATTATACCCAATTTCAATTACATTTGAATTAAAGTTTTTTAATTCCATAAATTTAATTTTAAAACCGTTGTGATTGAATCCGCTATACTAACTGATGTTTCGTTTTCGAGTGAGTAGGTAGCTTAATAATTTTGTATTAATGCCCTATTGTTTGTTAAAATACAGTACAATTAATAAATAAATAATGATACATTTTTGTACATCGGTATTTTTTGAAACAATTTTGTTAAATCGGGATTTTTAGATACAATTTGTCAGTTGAACTCGGTACAGTCCCGCTCAAATAGGGTATTCCCAAAAAACTCGTGCTAGAACGCACTAGTGACGTCACGATGACGTTTTACGCCGGCGCCGAAATCAGTTCCACAAATGCTCACAGGCGTCGCTACATACGCCGCTGCGATCGCTGGGGTGGGAACGCGACGTCCTCACGCGCTTCTGCGCCAGCGCATTTTTCTACTTATCGCAAATATCCCGCTTCTTTTCAACACATTCAGCTCGAACATAATACTTATCGAGCTAATTTGTTAAATGCTGAACACCTGGATCAATGGATGCCGACAATTCCAAGACCGCGTGGACGATCATTCGAAAGACGAATACGCAATCGCGTATCCTTTGCAGGTTTTTATTTTTATTATAATCAAATTTAACACTTTACCGACCGGCAGTTTCACTACCAGACTTACGCTAAATACCGGCACTTTTTCGCAAAACTTCGCGAATTTTACCTTTTTTATTTAAATTTATGTATCTTTTGATACGGTCCGAATATTTCGTTGAATTTTTCTAGACATGTTATAAATGTATCAATGCATCAATTCAAGTTATTATTAGATGGTTCTCAACATGTGGTTCGCCGGAAATAAAAAAATAATTATTACTTTTCCTTATTATTAGATTTTTAAAATGATTATCTTGATTTTAAAATTATAAAAACGAATAACCAAGAAATTTTAATAAAAATAATTTAAATTGAGTTAACCAGCGGTTCTCAAACTTTTTTTAATTTGTAAAAACTTTTTTCAAGCAAACTTTTCTTTTGTATTGTGACATTTTTACTAATATGAGTTTACTGATATATAATTCATTTGCAATAAAATATTCACTAACCGTTGTAATTCACTCCATCTTAATGTGAAATTTTCCAGGCACATACACAGATAATTTACATTGTCTTTCACGTGTAAATCACTTTTCACAATAACTAGTTATATAATGAAAGTTTAAAGTGTCTCGATTTTTTACCGTTTTTTGCAATTGCAACAATATTACCCCATATCGTTTATATTTGGTTTCAAATATTCGTAATTTTGCATGGGATCATACCCTCATCCAGAGATATGTTTTGGCTTGGTTTGTACATATTTTTTAATCTTTCGGAGAAATAATCAATTATTTTTTGTATTATACTTTGAACAGTAATCCTACATTATCAGGAACATTTTCATTATTGGAAAAACGCAGGTAACGTAATATTTGATAAAACATATTTCTACTCATGGTTTTTGTAAATATCAAGGTTCCTATTAATGGATTTATTGTCTAATACAGGTGTATTGAGCCTTTTTTTACCAGGCCCATTAGCAATATCAACTCAAACCAATTTTTTAATTCTGGTACCGTTACATCCACCCATTTTTTAGATTTTATTTGCAGTTTGTATCTGTTGATGTGTTGATTATGGTGTCTATTCGTTTCTTCTGCAATAACGGGAAACAAGTCATCTTCAATAAAGTTTTGTGTCTTGTAAAGTGTCTTCTAAATATTTTTCTTGTTCATCTTCCTCATTGCTCATGAGCATCATAGCATGTGGACGATTTCTTTCATGAACAGAGGAGTCTGAATCAGTATCACTATAATTTTCATTTTCACTTGGAATATCTATATATATTTAACACTATATTAAATAACATAAACTGTAATTATCTTCACGTAGATTCTACACTCGTATCTAACTAAAAAACTATGTTTTATAAACAGTTCGTAATATTTTTCGAATATTCACTCGAGCACACGAAAACCAGATACACTTCACACGATAGTATAACTTAAACTTAATTCTTATCCATAAGTTTTTATGTGTATCGTGCTAATAATTCAAAAATAATAAATCGAAAAAATTCCCACTTTCTAAAATAATGTGTCACTGAGATTCGGTATTTCCAGTAAGCCAGTAATATCTGACGGGAGATAATATTTATTCACAAAAAATATGTTGGAATTTCCTTATAACAGGATAGAAAAAAATACAATAGAATCTTACTAATCTGACAATCTTGAGATTCTCAGTAATCCAATACTATCTAATGGTTAATGATATGATAACTTTTTAGTGTCTTGTACTTTTTATATATGTACATCGTATTTTTTAATTTTATGTAATTTGACATTATTTCTAAATAAACCCATTTACCTAATAAATTATTTTTAAATATACATATTTATATGTTTGTGTATAAAATATCATATTTTATACACAAACTGGATAAAAGTTTTTAGAAATTTGAAAAAGTTTGAGAACCGCTGGTTAATTCAATTTAAATTATTTTTATTTAAGTTCCTAGATTACTTGCTTTTATAATTTTAAAATCATCAATCAATTTTAAAATCTAATAATAAGGAAATGTAATAATTAATTTCTATTTCCGGCGAACCACATGTTGAGAACCACTTAATAATGGCTTGAATTGATGCATTGTTACATTTATAACATGTCTAGAAAAATTTGTTAAAATATTCGGACCACATCAAAAGATACATAAGTTTGTCTGGTAGTGAAACTGCCTGATGAATGAAATATAAAATATATTTATAAAACCTTCGCATTTGTCTAAATATAATTTAAAAAAAAAAAAAAAAAAAAAATGAAATTCATACATTTATTTAGTCATCTCTTAAAAAAAAGCAAATAAAACACTAAACATATATTTTTAATTTGACATGGAAACGAAAACATACACAGGACGCCAATTGGCGTCTGCGGTGTTTAACTTTCGGCACACTCAGGACGCCAATTGGCGTGAGCGGTAGGTAAAGTGTTAAAATAACATACTTGGGGTCGCTCGAATTTGTCCAAAAAACGAAGACATTGAAAGTTCAAACTCTTCGGAATATAAAAATCAACTGCCCCGGCCCCTGATCTTCGAGACGTTATTATTTTTTTTAATTCTCGGCGGTAATTTGATCTTAATGTGTTTATTTTTTTAAATAGCGCTTCTAAAGAAATATTCACCATTTTATTTTCATGCTCTTTTCTTATAATAAATACAAATATTTTATTGCTTTTGGAAACAAAAATAATAGGAATACATTTAATTCTGACCATTTTGCTAATAAAATTCTGACTATTTTGAATACAATTTGATTTAAATTCTGGCTATTTAATTACAAGTCGTAAATATATACCATCTATTAAAATAAAAAGTACTTTTTATCATAATACATATTCCGTTGTGCAAATATCAACACATTTAGATTTATTTATCTCTTTTAAACTTTATGTACTCGATTTTGTACTATTTATTACTCTTCACCTGACTAATATTTTTTTAAGAATGTTAAAGAGTTTTGCTACTTGTTTTTCTAACACGGCCTAGCGATTCAGATGTATGAAACGATTATATTGCAAAACAATAAGTTCAAGTGAAAGGTCTTATCGCGGTGCATTTCGCAACGTTAAACCTTTGATCTATTTTAAGAACAAGAACACAGTGAACAAATACTTGTCGATGCACGGGTTTAAAGCTCTTTTTGTTAATTTAGTACAGGCATTTTAAACCGTACGCCAAATATTTGCATACCAGACTTCCCTTAAAAATATTTCGGACCACCTATTGAGAAATAATTTTAGTAACGTTGTAGAAAGTTGATTAATATTCTTAGTAATGTCAACAATAGTAGCGACGATTAAAATGAGCTTTAGTAAATTATATTCACCGCCGTTTTCATATATTTTGCTTATAGATAAGAAAACGATTAGTATAGTGAAAAAAGTTAACACTGCAATAAACAACAGTGTATCGTTGATGCCATCTAAAAAAACAAAACGTGTTTAACTTTAACTAAGGAAATATAACGAATTTTGCCAAATGATCGCTTAAACGTTTTTATTTATTAAATAATATTATTACTCTACTACTTTTTTAATCCACGAAGAATTTCGTACTCTAATATTGCGCAAAAAGTTCATGATTTACGATTGCCATCGGAACTATATTACGGATTGTAAAATATTTCTCGAAATTCGTTAACTTAAAACGGGACGTCCACTCTTTGCTGTCATCGATGAGGATGACAGCAAAGAGTGCTGAAAGGATGCAAGTCTGGTATTTTGAACCCTCTTCGATTTATATTTAATTTAAATTTTGAGTTGTGGAAATGCTCTAAGGTCACCCCGATTCATAAAAAGGGTGTCAAGTCTCACCTGCAAAAGTATTTGAAATTATCTTACATAAATACATTTTTAATCATTGCTTCTCGAGCACCAATATGGTTTCCGTCAATCTCGATTCACTGTCACTAACCCTATGTTTTTTTCTAACTTTGCATCGAGATCATTGAACTCTGATTTACAAATGGGCGTCATATACACAGTTTTTGAAAAGACGTACGATAAAGTTAATCACGATTTACTCGTGAATAAATGATATAATTTCGGGTTTTCTGGAGGTTTCATAAACCTATTCTCAAATTACTTGACCAAAAGATAAAAAGCATATCTAAACCAAATTTTGACGAATAGGAGGGCGCAAAAACATTTATCACTTCTCAGAAGTCAAAAATTCACGTCAAAAGCAATAAAATCGTATTGGCGCCTTTACAATGGGAACATAATGCGATTACTTCTATAACAATTTGCAAATTTTATGCACAAAATAAAATACATTTCAAGATAATATTTAAAATATGTCATATTTTACTTCGTTGTATAGTTATTTTTGCATAGCATCATCAAGTAAACTACTTTTTACAAGACCCTTCTCAAATAGTTCACTTAGTGATTTTTTTTTATATTTTTCAGTAAATTTTCCTGGCCAACAATATTTGGGTTTATACGTTTCCAGTCGTTATATCCTTCCAAATTACTAAATGAATTATTGGTTGCAGATACGGATTACAGGAAGATTTGAAGATTTTATTTTACGTTGGTAAGCAACAAATTTAGAAATACTGGAACTGGCTATAGAAATATTATCTATAGACACATTAGGATCAGTGGCTATAATATTTTGATTTTTAATTCTACTTGGGTTACTGATATGTAATTATTTTGAGTCAGCCAGTTTTATTACTCTGTTCACATTTTAGCTTTCAATTTGTAACATAAAAAACGGTGATTTTAAATTTTCTAACAATTAGTATGTATGTATGTATGTATGTGTTTTATATCTAATCTTTTTTTTTTTTTACTAAAACCGTGTTATGTCAACCATGTTATATAAGAATGTATGTGTCACAATTCATATTTATATAATACAATTCAAATGATTTGTATTATATAATTATGAATTGTGACACATAAATACTTATATAACATGGTTTATATAAGTATGTATACGAGATATTAAATTACACCCAAAGCTGGCAGTAACCAAAGAGGAGCCCAGGTGCGAAAACAATAACAAAAAACATAAATACAATATCAACAGTCAATACTTACATCACAAAAAGTTCACTTTTTATAATATTAATATAATAAATACTAGCACATATAAATTATTGATAGAGAGATATTTTTTATAACTTAACGCTTTAACGTTTTATAGCATTAATTTTTGTTTATTAGGAAAAAATAACTGTAAACATGCATATAAAGTAACAAATGAAAATCAATCATTCTATAGTTTTAAAACTGAAATTGATCTGCAAGAACTGAAAAATTTAAATGGATGGTATACCTTATTCCACAAATGCGATTGTAGAATAAGGTATACCATCAGAAATTAAAGAAATTGTTCAATCCAATAATAAAATGTTATTGATAATTGTTGTATTAACCACCATAATCAAAAAAACTACCCTGATATTATGAATTCGATTCTGTATCGAAGGTGTTGAAATATTCGAATGGTCGAAGCTATATTGTTTCGCTAAATAATGAATTCTCGATACCACATTCTTATGTGGTATCGAGAATTCATTCTACATATATGCTAATGCCATTCCCATTTTAAAAAATTCTGACTTATCGACGTACACTAACGAAACAGTCATTATAACTAGGGCCCTCTGCACACGGAGCAACTGTTTTGCAACTCGAGTTGCAAATTCGTTGCATACTAGTCACACACACAACCAGTTAGCAATCAAATTAAAATCTCACACCGCACACGAGCGCAACTTATTCTGGATTATTCGGAGCAAAGCTCTATAAGTTTGTAGTCACAAAGCTGTTTTTCGCAAAATGTCAATTAGTAGTTCAGATGAAGAAGACTTAATTGGCTATTAGAGCATTAGAGCAGGGAATATTGGTGTCATCCCTATATACAGAGAAA
Organism: Plectrocnemia conspersa; assembly: GCF_051122295.1. Classification (NCBI taxonomy): domain Eukaryota; kingdom Metazoa; phylum Arthropoda; class Insecta; order Trichoptera; family Polycentropodidae; genus Plectrocnemia; species Plectrocnemia conspersa. The sequence continues at coordinate 21,248,575 of NW_028277170.1, forward strand.
TATCAAGTCAAATCTGTTTGTAGCAGCAGAACAACTGAATCAAACAGACAAAAAGTTTATAATATTCTATAGAATGTCCAAAGATTCTTACCTGGAATTGTTGAGAATGCTTACTCTTTCTATAAAGAAGATTTTTATTATTTTGATCCAAATACAAAATTACAAAACTCCAATAAAAGAAGTAAACATTACATTTTTAACTATATATGTATATTATAATAGTTTCTATAATATATTATATATTGGTGAAATTGAGGCACTGCCGAAAACGTTATTTTAAAGCGTAAACGACAATTTACGAATTGACCGCTTCACTCATTTCTTGAACTTTTTGTGAAGACACGTGCAACCATGCAACGCAACTGTTTTGTGACTAGGAAAAAAGATCGCATGCAAACAGTTGTTGACTGATTTGAAATCGGTTTGGTTTTAGGCCCTCCGCACACGGAGCAACTGTTTTGCAACTCGAGTTGCAAACCAGTTGCGCATGCAACTATTTGGTGACCACACCTGTGTACGGGAGTGTGTGTCCGTACACGAGCGACTAAAACCAAATCGATTTCAAATCATTCAGCAACTGGTTGCATGCGATCTTTTTTCCTAGTCACAAAACAGTTGCGTTGCATGGTTGCACGTGTCTTCACAAAAAGTTCAAGAAATGAGTGAAGCGGTCAATTCGTAGATTGTCGTTTACGTTTCAAAATAACGTTTTCGGCAGTGCCTCAATTTCACCAATATATAATATAAAAACTATTATAAGATACATATATATAATAGTTCAAAATGTAATGTTTACTTATTTTTTAGAGTTTTGTATTTGGATCAAAATAATAAAAATTTTACCTCACAGTCAATAATATTCTTTCTTCTGCAGTCACTCATTTCCTCATATTTGTGTCCATCTTCTTTATGGAAGGAGTAAGCATCCTCAACAATTCCAGGTAAGTATCTTTGGACATTCTATAGAATGCTATAAACTTTTGTACTGCTGCTACAAACAGATTTGACTTGAATTTCTCTGTATATAGGGATGACACGAATATTCCCTGCTCTAATGCTCTAATAGTCAATTAAGTCTTCTTCATCTGAACTACTACTTGACATTTTGCGAAAAACAGATTTATGACTACAAACTTATAGAGAACTTTGCTCCGAATAATCCAGAATCAGTTGCGCTCCTGTGCGGTGTGAGGTTTTAATTTGATTGCAAACTGGTTGTGTGTGTGACTAGTATGCAACCAATTTGCAACTCGAGTTGCAAAACAGTTGCTCCGTGTGCGGAGGGCGTTAGTCGACTCGTGTGCGCACACACTCCCGTACACAGGCGTGGTCACCAAATAGTTGCTCCGTGTGCGGAGGGCCTAGTTCTTACAGTATTAAACCAATTGCAATTAAGTTATAAATATCTTTACATAACTTGAATAACAATTTTATAAAACGTAGACTTAAAATAAACGTAGAGAAAGTTATATTTTTTACAAACCGCAGCCAACCCTTAATTAACCCACATATTAAAAGTTAACAAAGAAACTGCATTAAAAAAAACCGAGCGGCCAATACTTGGATATACATCGGAACTCAAGTCCAAACGGCTTGCAAAAAAACGCATTAACAAAAAAATACAGTTCAAGTCTGTTTTATCACTGCCACCGCCGCACGTGCACACATATGCGAAAATACATATAATGAAACAATTTGCCATATAATCAAAATGAAATTCAGAAAATTAGTTTATTATACTTTATTTCATTTCTAGTTTAAAAAAACATTTACAAAGAAACTAAATTGTCTAAAAATTCATATAAATTAGTAAAAAAATGCTAATTTTACGTTGCTGTACGTTCGTATTGTATGAGTATTTTCTAGTCCCCCAACTACAATCACCCGAATAGCACGTCCCCAATCTACTCTTATGTTAAAATTATTTTATTAGTTGTTTTCACTCTGTAGATCAAAATTAAATTTATTTTCATCTACTTTATTTCATGGACGTCATTTCAGATTTTTCCAAGGGGGGAGGCCAAAGATGGCCAGTCAGTGCTCTTTTTTTAATATTTTTATTTCACTAAGATTCATAGTATTTCATTAAATGACATGCATTTTTCTGGCCAAATTTTAGATAGTGTTTAAAATTCATGTCAAAAGCAACAAAATCGTTCCGTTGCAGTCACAGTGGAAACGCTTGGTTATCCAGCGTTCATATTTAGACTTCTTATAATAAGTGAAAATCGAATAAAGAACATCTAAACGAATATTGACCAATAGGAGAGCGCAAAATACAATTATCCCTACTGAGAAGTCAAAAATCCACGTCAAAAGCAATGAAATCGTGTCGGCGTCATCACAGTGGGAACACTCGGTAACAAGCGTTTGACAGTGCCGAAATGATTTTATTGCTTTTAACGTGAATTTTTTACTTCTGAGAAGTGATAATTGTTTTTGCGCCCTCCTATCGACCAAAATTTGGTTTTAATATACTTTTAATCAGTCTTCTTATATCAGAAGTCCATATTAATATCGGTAATGATAGCTAGGTATTATATTTTTAAAACATAGTTTAATACCCAAGTGCAAAAACTATGGTGCAATATGTGAGATGCAACATCTGTACTTCTTCTGCTTATTTTCCACACGTAGTAATATGTAAATGTATATATTACTACATATGGAAAAGCATCTGCTAGTTTAAATTATTAGGTGAAATCATATAATTTAGCATCTACTAGATCAGTGGTTTACAAAGTGGTCCCTATGGACTCCCAGGGGTCCCGGGATCATTCAGGGGGTCCGTGGAAAATTAAAATTGATATGGGAGTCCCTGAACAACGTCAGGGGGTCTGCGCAAGGTTTAATATAAAATAAAAAAATTGTGACACCTTTTTATTAATATGGAAGTTAAAATAAATAACAATGAATAAAAAAAATACACAATAATTGTTATTTGCTAAATGTTTGGAAACTGATAGGAAAGGTGAAACGTTATTTACTGCATTAAAAAGATTTTTCGATGTAAAAGCTATACCCTTGACTAATATCATCTCCGTTGCTACTAACGGTGCTCAGGCAATGGTAAGATGTCACCGAGGCTTTCTGGCATACTTAAAACAAGCTATACCGAATGTATTAACGGTACATTGTGTCATTCATCGACATCATTTGGTCACAAAAAACCTTAGTGAACCTTTGCATGAATCACTACATTATGTCATTAGAGCAGTTAATAAAATCAAAAGGAATGCCTTAAATGAGAGATTATTTGCTCAACTTTGTTTGAAAAATGATGATGACTTATGACTATAATCGTTTAGCACAGAAGTACGTTGATTATCTAAAAGTGCATGTTTGGATCGCTTCTATTCGCTCTTTGATTCAGTGTTAGAATTCCTGGAGAGTAAAGACAATGATTTGCGTCACAATTTAAATATCTCAAAAAATGACATCGCTTATATGACTGATTTATTTGCCAGATTTAACGAGACTAATTTGAAACTACAAGATGACACATTAAATTTATTCAAGACTAAAAGTGTAATATCTGGGTTTGTTGCACAACTTTTGCTGTACAAACAAAACTAGGGAAGAGAAGAATATTCTCAGTTTCCAATCTTTCAAAATTGCAAAATAGAGATGAAGATTTGTTTGCTTATTGTCAACATTTAACGTCGCTTCATTCGGACCAAAGATTTGAAGACATTCCTCACATGGATATTCCCGACTGGGTGTTGAACCCTTTTGCAAGTAGTCTAACTCAGAGTACAAATACAGGTGAATACATACTAATACAGGAGCAACTTATTGAATTGTCCACAAATTAGGAGCTGAAACCAATGTTTAAACAAGGATACGACAACGTTCTGGTTACAAAAACAGATCCCAATTTTATAACAGGCATTATGGGTTATTGTACAGATCCTGTTGATTGCTTTTCCGTCTTCCTATTTGGTAGAACGTGGATTCAGTGCCATTATGAGCCTCATCACAAAAAAAGAAACCGACTAGAAATTAGTACTCGTGGGAATTTGAGGTTGCTACTCACAAACATTGAGCAGGACATAAATACACTCATAACCTCTTATCAGGTTCATCGAAGTAATTTAATTTTTTTTTTTATTTTAAAACAAAAGTTATAATTTTAATAAATACTTCTTCAACAAAATGTTTTATTTATATTTTATTTTTACGTCACCATCTACCATTCAAGACATCAAAGTTAAATTTGTAATTTTTCTATTATGCATTTATGTAGTTTTTCACCCAGGGTCCGTGGGCAAGTTTTGAGTATTAAAAGGGATCCGTAGGCCAAAAGAGTTTGGGAATCACTGTACTAGATGAATTATATTTTCACTGGTAAACAACATATATTTACTGGTGAAAATGGATTTGCATATAATTTACTGAAATGACATGTTTAAAAAATATTTTTCACTAATAAACAAGTACCAAACATAGCATTAGACCGGTTTCACACGTGCCGGATGGATTCACCCGGCACCGGGCCGGCGCCGTTTACAAAGCTTTCACACGTGGCCGGTCTCTGGTCGGTTTCTTCCCAACCCGACCTATACCCCGTCAACTTATGCCAGTCATTTAGGATTAACGGCTTCACATAAGTCCTCTCACGCATTTCGCGTTAGGATTTTACTTCTGTATGTATTCTACCAAGATAATTAAAAGAGATTATATTAATATAATTAAAATTTCGAGGTCTATTTCTTCCGCTATTGCCTAAGCACGGGGAATATATTTATTAATTTTATTACAAGGTATCACAATTACTGTCAACGATCCGGTTCATGTTTGAGTTTTACCCCCACCACACTTAACTCGGTACCCGGCGCCGGACAGTTGTAGTGAGCGCGGCCGGCGACAACCCGGCAGCCAGCGTCGGGCCGGCGCCGGATGGATTCGTCCGGCACGTCTGAAATGGTAGGTACTAGCCCATACAACACCATCACCACTACACGGCGCCGGCCCGGTGCCGGGTGAATTCATCTGGCACGTGTAAAACCGGCCTTAGAGTAGAGTATTAATTAGTCAATTAATGTATATTTATAAGCCCCGATATTAAGTCTAGTTGTGGGCAAACCAAGGAGCATCTGTCGCTATTCGTAACGAAATGTTTTGTTTTATTTGTAGAATTATCGAACGAGTAGCTTTAACTTGATGAACAGTTTTATCCAAGCGTTTTTTTCCAAGATAGTTTTGAATGCTTTTTTTCTACTCTATTAAACATTAGCTACTTTATAATCCTTTTATATATATATATATATTCTTGTTAAACTTTAAGTGAACATAAACACCATTCTATAAGATAAAATCCCGTAATATATTAATTTTAATTCATATTTGTAAAATTAGGAAATAGATATAAAACTAGTCACTAATATTTGTATTTTAAATATTGTAATTTATTGTACCACTATTTTATATCGAAATAAAAACATTTAATAAAAAAAAAAAAAGATTTTTCTGAATGGTTTTCTCAGTATCCAACAATTATGCAAATGACTCGACATATGGCCTTCTGGAACAGCGCTTAACCGATGTTAATCTTGGTAACGTATTGCACCTTCCTAAGCAGAGGGTACTAATGTTTGGGAGCCAAATTAGCGAGCCCCTTACAATTTACTACTATATATTGGGGGACTCAACTAAAAACTATCAATTTTTCATCCAGTCTATGCACAAAAACGCCATAACCTACTTCACCAAAACATGGCTCAGTGAATCTGTCCAAGATGCAAAATTATTCTATCATCATTACACCATATTCTAAATGGACTGCAACGGCAGAAGAGGAGTGATACTGGCCATCATGAGTGACAAGTTTGGGGCTCCTTCACACTATTGGAAAGCACCTTTAGATTTGTGCGAAAATCATCTTTTGATCTGGACCATCCTAAGGTGACCAGATTTTGAAAATATCAAAGGACACTAAAAATAAAAAGTCAATCTCAGAATTTTTTGCTCAAAGAGAATAAATTGCTGCAAAGCTAAAAAAATATTATGGAAATTTTTGTTCAAGATGGACAAAAGAGAACAAATGAGGTCAAAATTTTTGATGTGGATGTCTGGTCACTAGTTATCCATGGACAAAGCTTAAATACATCTTATCACAATCACTTAAAAACTGAAAACAAACATTCCTGTAGCTGCCTATAGCGTCATAAATAAGATGTACTTTTTCAATAACTGAAAGCAATAAAAGGAATAGGATAATAGATCGTTTCAAAATCTTTTTGTACACATCTACAGAATCGCAGAATTTTGGAGAAGTAGATCCTTGGATGTAAAAGAAGAATATTCAATATTCATTTTCTAAACAGTAGGGCAACGAGTATTTCACAATCATCGCTGTAAATAAGGTAGTCGATGAATGACAGCTTCTGTCACTCGGGTATGATTATTGACAAGAGTCTAAAGCAAATTATTTTCGACCATTAATTTCCCGTTAAATAATATAATATAAGAATTAAAAATCGCAAATTTGCTAAAATAATAAATGCAGGTAAAAATGCGTGAAAGTTTTTTTATACATATATTTAAAAAAAGCCTTTTAACACCTTCAGACTCTGCCAAACTCCTCTTTGTTTCACATTGCCACAGTTCCGCTGAACTCCGTCCCCCTAAACATGTTACATAATTTATGGAAACCGTCTAACCTAAAACCTTGATCTACGCGTGTCGTCAATTAGATAACAAATTTTAAATATACAAAAAATTAATAAATATATATGTAATAGTTATTTTATCGGCGTCACTCTCAGAAACCAGATCGTTATAAGCGTCACAACTTTGTTACCTTTGTGTCTCCAGCATTTAATTATATTTTTATTTTATTTTTTCAAAACTCACGGTACCTTCAAACAATCGATATTTAGTATTCGTACAGCTGTTTTTGTACTCAATTTATTTTTAAAAGTTATGATGTATAGAATATACGACGATCGTCAAGTTTTGGGGCGGAAGGGGCGGGCCGCCCCGGGCGGCACTTGCTTGGGAGCGGCATATTCGCGATTGGATCGTCTAGTGTGGTTCTTAATCCTGAATGGACTAAAACATGTATAAATCCACGAATAACAAGAGCTTAATAATAACCAATTTATTATTTTAAGAAATGCTGATTTTATGACCCTGCAAAAATGTATAGGGGGGCAATTTTAAGGATCGCCCTGGGTGGCACATACCTTAGCTACGCCACTGCCTCACGGTACCTTCAAACGATCGATATTTAGTTTTCGTACAGCTGTTTTTGTACTCAATTTATTTTTTAAATTGATGATGTATAGAATTAACGACCGACGAAGAGATGATCATAATGAGTTGTTGGTAAAATGTTTGGGTCGCGCCAGTAAGGAAAACATGGGTCACCGAAAAGACCATCAACTGCCCCAAACTTGTTTCAAAAGCAAAGAAAAAATTTGAATAAGCTACATCGCCAAATATTTAAGTTCCTCATGATGAAGTTCAAAAATATGTAGGAAAATACATGGCTTGCACGACGCTGTCATTAAAGCTAGCTGGTGTTCACACTGCTCCTTGTACGAAGGAAATGGATTCTTTCTTTATCAACGCTCAGCAGTTATTCATATTTGTTTCCAATTAAACTGGTAGACGGGAAGTCCTTGAAAGAATCTTAAATATCGCACTCAATGGCAATTTTGCATCTTTCTGGTTTTCCAAAGCTCATGCTGTAAAACCATTGTATCAACAGTCATCCAAGTATTATTCTCTATCGACACTGTATGTGACACACTGCATGTATACAATACAGATGTGATTTATGATATTGAAAATTTAATTATTATATTTTTTTTTAAACTGTGGCCATCCCATTGTACATAATTAATTTACTTTGCTATAAATAATCTATTAGTGCTTTATGATTAATTTAATACTAAAATATTTCATTGAATCGTATTGCACCATGGGGTTAATACATTTATTCTGAGGTAGTTAGAGACGTTTTGAACGGTTATTTTGACCAGACGCAGACATGATCGTATTAAACTAAATAGCTATAGTACTACAATGTGAAACTAAATTGAGACTATAGATTATGATACATTATATTTAGTTATTTTTTGTTAAATTCAAATTAAAGATATAATATATTATATTTATATATAAGTCGTTTGTATTTGGCCATTCATTGTACTGCTAACTTTTCAGATACCATACGTAATAAGTAATAAGAAACTAATTTAAAGCGAACTCGACGCGAATGCGAAACGGCGCGACGCAAAGCGAAAGAAAAACAACCAGTCACTACCGCTTAAAGTGTCCTACGTGACCAAACGCTCGAGGATGCGGTGTGGCGCGGCGCGAAGCGAAGATATTTGATGTTGGATTGATATTTTCACATGCGACGTAGACAGTTGATATAATATTTTCAAACGATTTAATATAATCAATGTTGTAACATTCGAGCATACTCCTTGAATAGCAGGGGTTGACTCCTTAATTCTTTAAACAAATTGGAATATTTTCCATAAATATGCTTTTATAAATATAAACTATTAGTTTCACTTCTTTGTTGTAGATATTTATTCATTATTTTATATATATATGAGTTTTTCAATAAAAATCCGTTCTGCACATCCATGACCAATGTACTATGTCGAATGGGCTGGGTTAGAGCAGGATCATGAACAGGTTGGTGGCAAAACACTGCTGAAATAACGTAGGATAGCGAAGCCGCTTCGCGTTCGCGTCGAGTTCACTCACGTAGGAGTCGTTAAATATCATTATTTTATAACATGCATTAATTTCTTTATTATAATATATGTATAAGAGTATTTTTCGAGCAATAAAATATGCTCCTACCATCTTAATTGAGTCAAATTAATTTAATATTAAGGTCTATAGCTATGAAATTTAGATTTACCGTATATATATTACCAAATAATTTACTAAGCGGAGAAAAACAAAACTAAACATAAGACATTAGTTAATAAATTTGGGTCTATATGTGCCGATCGTCATAAAAAGATGGCTATTTATCAACAAAATTATCCTCGTAGGTCTAGTTTAGTAAATTTTACAGAACAATAAATATTTAACTGTTGATCCAATCATTCTATCGTTTCCTCTGACTAACACTATGACGTAGAATATACTTTGTGTTGGACAAAAGATATGCTCCATAAATCCTAAAAATAAAATCTATAAAATACTCAAAGAGAAATATGTCACATCTCATATTTTCTTTTGCTGTTTCTTGTAGTATAACATATGTATAGACATCCTTTAAATGAAAGAAGTAGATTAAGTAAGATGACTAGATTTTTAAAATATCAAAGAGCACTAAACATAAATAAAAAATAATGATATTTTTGTTTGAAAAGGACAAATTGCTGCGAAGAGCTAAAAAAGATAATTTTTAAAAATTTTGTTCACGCCATTTTGAGGACAAAGGAGAACTAGCTACGGGAACTCAAAAATTTTTTTGTTAAAAGACAAAGAAAGGCAAAAGGAGGTCAACTTTTTTGAGAAGGGCATCTGGCGATCTGGTCATCTTAGGTTAAGAACTTTTAGATTTATCGACCTCAATTTTGGAAAAAGGCTACTTGGTTTAAAGTAGAAAATATATTAAATATTTATCACTTAGTTACGGAAATAAGTATTTCATCGTCAACATTGTAAACAAAGCAACGAAAAGACAGCTGTCAATCCCGAACGATCGCCTAAAGCGAAAGATTTTTGGCCATTAAATTCACGCTTTATAGTATTAAAATAAATAAATGATATAAAAATTACAAATTTAGACTAAAAGAAGAAATGGCAAAAAACTAAAAAAAACAAGTATTGATTTTTACTATTTCTTAAAATAAAATTTAATAATTCTTGAATTTTCATTTAAAGGTAAGTAAAAACGCTTTGTTTTAGTGATATTAATAATAAATTGGAAATAAAACTATTGCTTTGATAAATTCGAAAAGGTGATATTGGAAAATAATTTTGATTTAATAATTAAGTTATAAATTACAAATTATCTATATGAAAAATACATTGACCAACTAGCAAAATATAATTTAAATAATGAGTCAAGATATTTATTTATTAATTTAAATTAAATTTGAGCATCGTTACATAACAGGATACCCCAATGCGTCACGATGGTAAAAATCAATATAGTGAATTATTTGAATTCCTTAAAAATAAAACATAGGGCGGCTTCCATAAATTATGTCAAATGTTTAAGGGGGGGAGACTACTTTGCATCTATTTCAAAAGTAGCAAAATCGTGACGGTCAACCCGACCCCGGACGTCACTCAATAAATACCAATTCAAGAATACTGCGAACCTATGTGTCAAAGAGAATGTAAATTAGAAAATGCAAATAAGATCTATCGCATACAATAATTTATGTGTAGAGGGAACTTTCACTTGCTTACTAATGTTAGGCTTTCCATACATTCCATACCATCGGTCCGGTTTCACAAAATTTTCAAAATTACCTTATTTTTAGCTGTCCCGGTTTAGAGTTTCATAAATATGATAAGTTTATCTAAACTGATTCCAAAAACTTTAAAATCAGAAAATCGTAAAAGTATTCTGATGGCTATCGGGATCAAGAAAATGCCGTACTTTTATAACAAAAGTCAAGAGAAATATTATCACAGACAATTTTTTCACATCTATTCCTTTAGCTCAATGTCTAAAACAAAACGATTTATTTTTTACCTGTACACTCATGACAGTCATGTCACGCCAGTGTTACCAGAATGTCGCCAAGTTTTTGACATAATAAACCAAAATAAATACATATATATTTACATATATATGTATTTATTTTGCCCCTACATTTTATTTTAGATAATTTATGTTTAATTTTTATAGATACATATGTTTTTTATCATTTATATTTTAATACTATTATTTGTAAAGAAAAACATGTAAAAAAATATTGTGTTTTATTGCGTACGTTTGAGAAGCCACACGTGCTTGATGTCGTCGGGTCTGAGTAGGAAATGCGTTTGTGTACATGCATTAACTATGACAACAAGGCATAGCATGGTCTAGTTCTACGCTAGATAAAAAATATTTGGGTTCTAGCGATCTCAAAACTGCTAGAAAGTAAATATACTATATAATTCACTAAGCTCCAATGTGTCATCGTGTGATTTATTTGCAATATATGCTTATGAATATCGAATATATATTTTATTATTATTACTTTTACCCAAATACATATCTTATATTACCAATGATATTGTTGACTTTGTAAATCAAAATCATTTTGATTTTGTGGGAACGGGGGATCTGGCGTAGTGTGACATAATTTATGCAAGCCGGTTTAAAAATAACATGTTATTAAAATTCAGATATATTTAGAAGAGGATAAACAGTTTTTTTCTTTTACTAACATTTAAATTTAAGGTAAAATATTTATAATAATTTGTACACAGGAGATTATTATAAAAAATATTTTGTAATAAAAAAATACTACTCGGTATTGCTTATTATATTATTAAAACTTACGAATTTAAAAAAAATGTTGCCTATTCAGCAAATGGTTGCCGTTTGCTTACAATTTATAATAGAATAAAACACTATGCAACAGCTGTGTAACTAACCATACTACGCATTATTATTGTTCGTTAAATAGATATTTTTTATATTGATATTGCCAGTTATTTTGTACTGTCGATTCATTGGCTGTCGTGCGGTCTTATCTTGCGAGATGGTTATGTTGATTTCCCGTCAGTTAGCGCGCGTCGGCGCGGTTCTGCGCACGTCTCGGCTGTAGCCGATTTTGTTTTTACAACCACAAAAAATATTACAATATGTATACGTATAAGGCTATATATGTGTGAATATTTTTGTACGCGTTTAAACCGAGTCCATATCAGATTTTCTACGATGTTCGACGCCATATTGGCCGACGAATCGTAAGTTTTCCTATCTTCATTATTACAAGCGTTCCCAGTCTTTTCAATTAACTCAGGGTCGTTTGACTTGACAGAATGCGCGCGCATTCTTTGTGTGTAGTTGGATGGTTAAATGCATGTGATACTCGAGACATACACATACACGAATCCAACAAAACCAACCCTCGATGTGTGTATGTGTGCGTGAGTCGTATACTATTATTAGCATTATATCAATGGGCCCCTCCCCAATGTTGAAAATGTTTTTACCCCTAGAATGTAATACCAATACACAACCTTTGATTAATACAATCCATAAATTTGTCTCCCTGACCCATGTCTAGATATCAAAATCAGATCAATAATGAACCGATTCATATTTACATATCCAAATATGGGCCGGTAAATGTCGGAGATGATACACATTTTCGTAATAACTGCGATTTCTACATTAAATAAATCGTACATAATTTGTTATAGAAAAATATTACTAACACTGATACAAAACCTTAAATTTTCAAGTTCAATAAACTTGACCTTAAAAATGTGAATCTACCGATAAAAAGCAGCTAAAACATATTTACAACTATATATACAACATTGCCGAAATTTGTCGTATGAATAATGGAATATATTGATTCCTTGTATTTGCAAGAGTGAAATACTCTATTTCGTCGTACGATATTTTACAGATTTTGACTCTAGTCGGGTTGAAAAAATTAAGTTCTCATATTTTTCGAATCAGAATTTTAATACGATTGTGGTCAGAATTTATATTACATGGGTCAGAAATTATATTAAAAGGTCAAAATTTATATTAAATGTTAAAAAATATTTTGACAGATGGTCAAAATCATTTTTTTCAGTTGGCGATAGTGTTGTTATTGGTGTAACGTTGAAGATTGGTACAACTGGCCGATCTGTCATTCGCATGTTGGCAGTTCATTGTCACTATCAATGTGTCTTAGGGCCAACTTGTTTGGTTTGGCTCGCAACCTTGTCATATGTTAACACAACAACCCAAGCGTGCTCTCCGCTGCCGTTCTGTCGTTATTCCTGTTTCTTTCGTCACTAGAATACCTTCGCGTTCTGCACAAAATTAAATAGATTCATAAAAGTTATTCATGACGTGAAGTAGATTTCAATTCTGTTTGTATTTCAGCAGCAGTTTTGAATCGATATTTTTTTATGGCATCCTTTATTCTGCGGTCTTCTCGAGCAGACGTCATACGCTTCCGACCACCCCCTTGCACCCTCTCTAGAATTCATGTTTCGCGATATTTTAAAATAAATTTTCGAATAGCAGAACCACTAAAGCACATTCTTCGCGCTATCTCTAGAATTGAAATTTTTTATTCGAGATATGCTATTATTTTAGATTTTACCGTGATCAACATTTGTTTAAATCTCTCCATGATTTTGGGTTTGTCTTTACATAACCGAGGCTAACGTGCAACTGAGGAGGCTTAGCAATTTAAAATATGTTGTAAATTATTACCACAGATGCACTTGATCATAAAAAATACAGTAGAATAAGTTTTAAGTAAAGAATACATTTTAATAATAGAATTCGTGAAATATTGTCTATTAAACTTTCAATTAGCCACAGCTGTATATAATTATGACCAGGTTGAATAAAATTCTGACCGAGATTTGATTTTATTTTGCCCCAAAGCTAATTTAAATTCTGACCATTTAATTTGTTACTAAAAATAAGTACACTTAAAACAATTAAAATATGAATTCCTTAGCACCGGAAAATGCACTTGACACGCTTAAAATATGACATACCAGTTTAAGTGGACTTATATTAAATTACGTCTTTGTTGAGATTGTCTACTATAATTTTAATGGGTAAAAGCGCGGTATCTGAGCCAATCCTAATAGAAAGTAACCATTTCTATAATAGAGATTTCTGCTTACAATTATTACTAACCTTTCGGGAGTCCCTCAAGTGTCTGGCTGCTTCTCTGAAACGTATTTTTGATACGCTTCTCAAGACGTCATCATTTCTTGATATTTTTAAATGCATAAAAATGTGATAAATTATACATAAAGAATACCTATGGCGGTCGATTGTCGAAAGAATATTTTACCCTTTCGGGAGTTCCTCATAGGACCAACCTGAGCCCTCTGTTCTTCGCGATGTTTATAAATGACATACATACAGTGGAAAATTATAAATTCAAATTTTACTCTCTATGAAAATTATTTAAAATTGTTTAAATGCATTCGATCTGTTGCAAACCGGCCGAGTCATAAAATCGGCATTTGTGAAACTGTTCTTTATTGCTACATATTAATCATAGCTCTAAGCCAGGGGTTCCCAACCCCGTGCCCGCTTTTGTGTGCGCCCGCCACTCTTCGACCGCAATAGATTTTTTTTCACAAACACTAATTAAAAATTTAAATTATTTTTAATTATTTGTTAAGCCTCTACTACACTCTCTCGAAGTTGTCCGAATCGAAGCTACAACTGAAATCGGCCGAGATCGCCGACTTTTTTCCGATTATATCTCCTGTAAGTGGCAAAAAAGGAATCTTTGACGAGTCAGGTGGTGCCCGCCGCCCTACCGATATTGTAAAATGCGTTCTAGGACACAAAAAGGCTGCTCTAAGCTATTCGTAAATGTATATTTTTAGCTCATTTAATTAAGAAGCACATTACACAAATGGTCCTTCCATCGCGAAAATGCCACCACCATGTAAGTGCCGCCCGGGGCGGTCCGCCACTGAATTAGATGCATTGAAATGATACCGATAATACACATACATTAAAAAATATATAATAAGTACACTACACCTTTTGTTAAACACGGCTAATTTTAAAGTTATGGCAATTAAAAAAAAAACAGGTGTATTGCAAAATTGCCTTAAAGGTTAAAGTTATTTTGTTTCATATAAAGTGTGTTTGTTTCATATAACTTAAAATAGCCAACGGTTTAACAATGAACGAATCCCTTGTTTATAAAAACATTTATTTTTAGCTATGAAGTCATAAATGGCTTTTATAATATCACTGTTGAATTTCGCATATCAAAGTAATGTATAAACTTTTAAAAATGTGATAAATTGTAAGGTTAAGATAATATTGAGAATGGGGCAACATTTTCAATTCTAACTCGTTTTAATTTGAAACAGTATGAAGTCTCGAATTTTTATGTAGCAATATATCGGCTAATTTTCTATGCATGAATTAAATTTATCTTCAATATTCTTCTGCTATAATAGATGAATAATTCCTTACGAATACCACCAGCATTTTTTCTGTCACAGGTAATGATTCTCTTCACGAATGATTCCCTGCTGCTTCTTGGCTCAGTTCGTGCGGTACCCATTTGTCCATATTTTCACTTTTCCATTGACATCCAGTTGTCGTGAAACGGTTGCAGGAGAAACCTCTAACTCTAAGTGTCTCTCAATTTTTATCAATATCAGATAAAAGTCTTCCACTGGTCTGTTTTCTAAGTAGCCAGTAAAATTTATGTTTTATGCTATTTCATTTAAATATTAAGTAACCTAAAAACCTTTTTTTGTATAAACTCGAACTATTGGATTTGTTTAACAGAAGCAGTAATATACTGCTGCCTATGATGATCAGAATGGGTCAGGGATTTTTGGGCTTAGATAGGTGGACATTATATATTTACTAATATGTATTATCTACTTAATTGTATCGTTCAAGATGATTATCATTTCCTTTGGATCCAACCTTGAAAACAAAGTTTAGTTACTATTTCATAATTGGGACACGGATATAATGTTATTGAACATGATAACTTACATTTTTATTGGAAACATTTTATAATGCATATCTTACAGACAAGGGGTTATCAAGCTCTTGGGGAAATTGAGTAACATTATGATTTAAATATTTTTTGAGAGCCGATTGTGAATTACATTTTTTAATTAAATAGTAAAGTAAATATATTAAAATATTGATGGTAAATATAAGAAAAATGTAATCTAATTTAATATATTTTAAGTTTTTGTATGGTATTGACTGTTAACCCAGAGGTCGTGAGCTCGACACAATCAGACACAATTTTTTATTTATAAAAATCGGCCCCAGCTGCAAAGTGATTTTAAATTTTATTACACATAATAATTTATTATATATTTTTTGTTTCGACATGCGAGATTTGTGAATAGAATGTTTATTGGACGTATCTACCATGACCGAAATTCGCAGAATTCGTTCGTTAAACAAATCAAAATGTTAGAAAGGCCCACTCTTTATTATCGTTTAACGCTTATCTCAAAAACAGGTGTGCGTCGAGAGTTTTTGTAAAGTTCGTGACTCATTTTTGTATTCGTTGTTAATTCATTTCTACTTATTTTATTTATATGCAAATTCGCCCAAAACAAACCCGATTTTTATGTGTATCAAATCGTTCCAAATTATTATATATACAATAATTTTGATAGAATTAGGTATTTAAAATGTTCCATCAATTTTGCTGAATTAATTCAGTCGCAGCTGATATTAATCCGGATGATTCGAAAAAGCTGAAATGACATCCCTGATCAAAAAGTATGTAATAATAAATAA